>NC_079219.1:54618898-54631398 GCF_029633865.1 Lampris incognitus
CCTGTTTCCACTGATCATCCTTGAGATGTTTCTACATCTTGATTGGAGTCAACCTGCAGTAAATTCAATTGATTGGACATGATTTGGAAAGGCACACACCTGTCTATATAAGGTCCCACTGTTGACAGTGCATGTCAGAGCAGAAACCAAGCCATGACGTCAAAGGAATTGTCTGTGGACCTCCGAGACAGGATTGTATCGAGGCACAGATCTGGGGAAGGGTACAAAAAAATTTCTACGGCTTTGAAGGTCCCGAAGAGCACAGTGGTCTCCATCATTCGTAAATCGAAGAAGTTTGGATCCACCAGGACTCTTCCTAGAGCTGGCCGCCCAGCCAAACTGAGCAATCGGGGGAGAAGGGCCTTGGTCAGGGAGGTGACCAAGAACCCAATGGTCACTCTGACAGAGCTCCAGCGTTCCTCTGTGGAGATGAGAGAACCTTCCAGAAGGACAACCATCTCTGCAGCACTCCACCAATCAGGCCTTTATGGTAGAGTGGCCAGACGGAAGCCTCTGCTCAGTAAAAGGCATATGACAGCCTGCTTGGAGTTTGCCAGAAAGCACCTAAAGGACTCTCAGACCATGAGAAACAAGATTCTCTGGTCGGATGAAACCAAGATTGAACTGTTTGCCCTGAATGCCAAACATCACGCCTGGAGGAAACCAGGCACCTCTCATCACCTTGCTAATGCCATCCCTACAGTGAAGCATGGTGGTGGCAGCATCATGCTGTGGGGATGTTTTTCAGCAGTAGGAACTGAGAGACTAGTCGGGATCGAGGGAAAGATGAATGGAGCAAAGTACAGAGAGGTCCTTGATGTAAACCTGCTCCAGAGCGCTCAGGACCTCAGAGTGGGGCCAAGGTTTACCTTTCAACATGGCAACGACCCTAAGCACACAGCCAAGACAACGAAGGAGTGGCTTCGGGACAAGTCTGTGAATGTCCTTGAGTGGCCCAGCCAGAGCCCAGACTTGAACCCCATTGAACATCTCTGGAAAGACCTGAAAATAGCTGTGCAGCGACGCTCCCTATCTAACCTTACAGAGCTCAAGAGGATCTGCAGAGAAGAATGGGAGACATACTCCAAATATAGGTGTGCCAAGCTTGTAGCTTCATACCCAAGAAGACTTGAGGCTGTAATCGCTGCCAAGGGTGCCTCAACCAAGTACTGAGTAAAGGGTGTGAATGTACATGCAGTATTTCAGTTTTTTATTTTTGATAAATTTGCAAAAATTTCTACAAAACCTTTTTCACATTGTCATTATGGGGTATTGTGTGTAGATTGATGAGAAAAAAACGGAATTTAATCCATTTTGGAATAAGGCTGTAACATAATAAAATGTGGGGAAAGTGAAGGGGTGTGAATACTTTCCGGATGCACTCTACGTATATTCAGCAAGTGGTGGACAAATGTAAGAAGGTACTAAATGGGATGAGGTGTTTAGCTGGAAGTGAATGGGGGGCAGATAGAACTGCTTTGAAGGCCCATATACACTTGGCTAACCGGGTCAGTATTAGATTATGGGTCAGCAGCAAACACCTCTCTAAAAAGAAATAGATAATCTACAGTATCAGGCTTTGGGGTGATGCACAGGTGCATTTAAAACAAGCCCAACAGCAGCATTACAGGTGGGAATGGGAGACGTGCCACTAGGAATGAGAAGGATGCCGCTATCCTTGAACTACCGGGTTAATTCACAGGGCCGTAGTCGGGATCATCCAACACTAGACACTGTAATCTCTTGTTGGGAAAAGGAGGGGAGGGAAACAAAAAGCTTTGGCTGGACAATGACATGGAAAGCAACAGGACTTGAAGTAAATCATTAAACATTAGCCCAACAGGGCCTTTGCCAGCAACACACCCTTGGATACTTCCAGGCGCCACCGTAGATTTCACACTATTCGAAAAGAACAAAGATTAATTATGACTCACATACCATACAGGCGTATATTGATAATTACCACAATTGGGTCCGGATTTATACGGATGCATCAAAAAGTTCAGTAAATAAAGTAGGAGTAGCAGTTATTGTTCCAGAATTTCATATTAAAGTAGGGAAAAGGATCAATATCAGTATACGTGGCAGAAATGCTCGCCGTATTGTTAGCAGTGCAGTGGATCGAGGAAACAAGACCATTGAGAGCAATTATTTGTTCAGACTCAAGTTCATCGCTAGCCAGTCTACAATACAGTCATTCAGACAGCAGACCAGACATTTTAATGGAGGTACAACAAACATTATACAGAATTCAAGTGATGGGTCTTACAGGATCATTTTTATGGGTACCGGCACACATTGGCGTTGAGGGAAATGATGCAGCAGATAAGGTTGCAGAGAAGGCTACAAAAAATAATCGCACTGATTTGGTAGTTACGTTAAGCGAGGCAAAAATAAAGAGCATTATTAAGCACAGGGTGAAGGAAAGGTGGCAAAAGCAATGGCAGGAAGAGAGGAAAGGACGACGGTTTTACACAGTTCAAATGAAAGTGGGAGAAATGAGGTGTGCAGGAAGGAAGAGGAGAGACGAGACCATCATTTCAAGACTCGGGTTTGGACACACTGACTGGACTGAACGGTACACTTTTCAGAACAGGCAAACACGGTACAGGCAGATGTGACTCCTGTGGGCAAGAAGAGACATTAGCGCACGTTATGATATATTGTCAGAAATATGAGGCAGAAAGAAGGCGTCTGACTCAAAATCTCAGGAAAATAAAAATACCATTTGATTTAGTAGATATCCTACAGAAGAACTCAACTGTTGTAAAACCTTGTTTCAGTTTCTTAGAGTAACCAATTTCATTAAGAAGGTTTTGGGGGGGGTAGCGTAAATAGTAGACAGTCTGATCCAAACTCCATACCGGATGGTAGCGATAATGCACCAATTCGTGTTTGCCAACCGCCAATAAACAACAAAGAAGAAGAAGAAGCAGAAAACAATTATAACAACTTCTCTACAGACACAACTGACCATGTCTGCGGTTGGGAAGCCGGATGTGAAGAGTGGGGTAATTGGCCAAGTACAACTGGGGAGGAAAAAAAGGGAGAAAACAACAACACAAAGGTCCGTTATTGGGATGATTTGCCGCTTCCGGTGTGGGAAGATGGCGGCGCAAATTAACTTTTGCAGCAGCTTCAACCAGTACCGTCCAAGTGTCTTTGTCCACGTCTGCGTCTTAATTTGTCTTCGTTTGATGGCTGGGAGAGCTTGGTCTGCTGCGTCCTGTGGGCCCAGACCCTGCCTGGAGCTGCGCCCGAAGAGGTAACGCCAAGGGCGGTCGACAGGACGCGGAACCGGGGCAGGCTAAGCTAACTGCTAGCCCATGCAGACCGGCAGTCCCGATAACACTGAGGGCGGTCTGGCGGCGGCCTCGCCTGGCCTTGACTGTGTTTTTAGTGTCGTCGTGTGGAGTGCGGGGAGGTGTGTCGAAGGTGTCTGGATCAGCTGAGGGAGCCTGGTCTGCTGCGTCTTGTAGGCCCAAGGACCACGGCCCTGACCGGAGCTGCACTCGAAGAGGAAACACCGAGGGTGGTCTGACAGGACGCGGAAGTGGGGCAGGCTAAGCTAACTGCTAGCCCATGCAGACTGGCAGTTCCGACAGCCATCCTGGCTGACGTTTGTTCTCCTGGACAGTGAATTTTTTTTTTTTATTATTTTTAGTTTAGATACAGTGGCTTGCAAAAGTATTCATACCCCTTAAACTTTTCCACATTTTGTCACGTTACGACCACAAACATAAATATATTTTATTGGAATTTTATGTGAAAGACCAACACAAAGTGGCACACAATTGTGAAGTACAAAGAAAATTATACATGATTTAAAAAAGATTTTACAAATAAAAAACTGAAAAGTGCGGTGTGCAGAAGTATTCAGCCCCCTTTTCTCTGGGTGCAACCAATTGCCTTCAGAAGTTGCCTGATGATTGCTGAATGATCGAATGTTGACCTAATGACTAAATAGAGTCAACCTGTGTGTAATCTAATCTCAGTACAAATACAGCTGTTCTGTGACGGCCTCAGAGGTTTGTTAAGAGAATAGTGGGGAGCAAACAGCATCATGAAGTCCAAGGAACACACCAGACAGGTCAGGGATAAAGTTGTGGGGAAGTTTAAAGCAGGGTTAGGCTATAAAAAGATTTCCCAAGCTTTGAACATCTCACGGAGCACTGTTCAATCCATCATCCGGGAAATGGAAAGAGTATGGCACAACTGCAAACCTACCAAGACACGGCCGAACAAGGAGAGCACTGATCAGAGATGCAGCCAAGAGGCTCATGGTGACTCTGGACGAACTGCAGAGATCCACAGCTCAGGTGGGGGAATCTGTCCACAGGACAACTATTGGTCATGCACTGCACAAATCTGGCCTTTATGGAAGAGTGGCAAGAAGAAAGCCGTTGTTAAAAGAAAACCATAAGAAGACCCGTTTGCAGTTTGCCAGAAGCCATGTGGGGGACACAGCAAACATGTGGAAGAAGGTGCTCTGGTCAGATGAGACCAAAATTGAACTTTTTGGCCTAAATGCAAAACGCTATGTGTGGCGGAAAACTAACACTGCACATCACTCTGAACACACCATCCCCACTGTCAAACATGGTGGTGGCAGCATCATGCTCTGGGGGTGCTTCTCTTCAGCAGGGACAGGGAAGGTGGTCAGAGTTGATGGGAAGATGGACGGAGCCAAATACAGGGCAATCTTGGAAGAAAACCTGTTGGAGTCTGCAAAAGACTTGAGACTGGGGCGGAGGTTCACCTTCCAGCAGGACATCGACCCTAGACATAAAGCCCGGGCTACAATGGACTGGTTTAAAACACAACATATTCATGTGTTAGAATGGCCCAGTCAAAGTGCAGACCTAAATCCAATTGAGAATCTGTGGCAAGATCTGAAAACTGCCGTTCACAAACGCTCTCCATCTAATCTGACTGAGCTTGAGCTGTTTTGCAAAGAAGAATGGGCAAAAATTTCAGTCTCTAGATGTGCAAAGCTGGTAGAGACATACCCCAAAAGACTTGCAGCTGTAATTGCAGCAAAAGGCGGTTCCACAAAGTATTGACTCGGGGGCTGAATACTTTTGCACACCGCACTTTTCAGTTTTCTATTTGTAAAAAAAATTTTAAATCCTGTATAATTTTCTTTGTACTTCACAATTGTGTGCCACTTTGTGTTGGTCTTTCTCATACAAGTCCAATGAAATATATTTATGTTTGTGGTCGAAACGTGACAAAATGTGGAAAAGGGGTTAAAGGGGTATGAATACTTTTGCAAGCCACTGTATATGTGTCACTTTGGATATAGGTGTTCTTGTAGTTCTTGTTGTTTTTGGATATGTGTTTTTGTCTTTGTGTTGCACTACTGTGGGCTGGGGAAAACAAAGTGTTTCTGATTATGATGATGGGGATCCATTATAATCCTTACAGCCCTGGTCCTGCACAACCTGGTGCATGGGTCCTGTAGGGGGGTGAGTCTGGACCTGGTGGTCCACTCAGCTGACCGTACCACTCTCTGCAGGGCTTTTTGGTCCTGAGAGGTGCAGCTCCCATACCAGATAGTGAGGCACCCTGCAGGATGCTCTCAATGGCACCAGAGTAAAAGGTTTTCTGGCTCTGTGGGGAGACACTGAACTTCTTCAGTTGCCTGAGGTGATGAAGACGCTGCCTCACCTACTTCACTAGAGTGTCTGTGTGACGTGTCCACGTTAGGTCCTCAGTGATGTGAACACCGAAGAGATAGTGTCAGGCCTATACGTTGTGACTGAATATTCAAACGTGAGTTTTCAAGTTGCATCATCACGTCGCTGCTGAATTCAATCTCTCTCTCTCTCTCTCTCTCTCTCTCTCTCTCTCTCTCTCTCTGCATCTAAGGCTCTAAGCAGTTTGCTGATGAGGTGTTGCAAAGCCATAATGAGTACAGGAAGAGGCACCAGGCGCCGCCGCTGAAGCTTAGCAGCAAGCTCAGCAGGGATGCAGCCCGGTGGGTTCACACACACACACACACCCACACACGAATCAATCAGCAGGGCAGTTCACATCAGGCTCTTTGTCAAATCAGTGGGTAGCAGCATGACAGGTGAAAGCAGTCAGATGTCTTCAGTGCACCCATGAGTGTTGGTTGGTTTGTATTCCGTCTCATTAACAGTTAACGGGGACAATTTGTTCATGGCTGACGTCTTAACTTTTCATTCAGATTAATTTCAAGCACTGATGGATGTCCAACCACACATGGTCATGAGCACCGTCATTACCAATTAGGTTTACAGAAGTGATTATAAAGAAGTTATTACTCACCTGACTAAGTCTGATGATGCTGCTCAGTGCTGCAAGCTGTCTCGCTTAAAGGAGCCTTGAACAGTTTCTGTGAACATAATTATTGGTGCAGCAGCAGCAGCGATATCGACCCGTTGCCATCTTGAGAGTTTCTGAGCAAGAAACCAAGGGTTTGAATTCCAAAGCATCTATGATATCCAGTCATGGAAAATTAGGTCACACACGGTTCATAAGTCGCTCCTATTTATTTCATCTCTTACTATTTTGTGAGAGAAGGGACGTTAACTTGGCCCAATAACCGACTGTGAGCTTCATCCTCGTGTCTGGAGGACAGTTTCCCTCCCAGTAATGTTCCAAGTGTGTTGGCGGAGTTCACAGGTATGGCAGCGATGGAGAGCGTTGACATCCACAGGACTGCCAAGAGGGCGCTCTCTGGCGTAGTGTGTTTTACGTGTGTTGCGTCGGCTTTGGTACACAATCACAGAAGAAAACTTAAAATGCCCTCAATTCACAACTCTGTCCTTCGCTAACCATAGCTATGCTGAAAGCCTGGCTAGCACGCGGATCCTGAAGCACAGCGTGGAGTCCAGTAGAGGAAACTGTGGAGAGAACTTGGCGTGGGCCTCCTATGATCAACCAGGTACACACACATGGAACACACACACACACATACACACACACATACTCGTACTTATGTCTTTGTGAGGACCCTTCATGGACTACATTCATGCCCTAGCCCTTACCCCTATCCTCAACCATCAGACGTGCATGTCTAACCTTAACCCTTACTCTAATCCTAATCCTAACATAGACCCTTAAGGAAATGAGGACCGGCCAAAATGTCCTCACTTTGCAAAAATGTCCTCACTCTGCTGCTTAAAAACTCAACAAGTATACAAGAACACACACACATTCTTTAACTCTTTAGTCTTCCTGATAGGTCCCCTGATATATTTGCAGTGTATAGCTCACGTATCAGTGGGCAGATGCTGCAGGTGTAAATGTGCTGCAGTTGCGTTTCGGTGGTTTCTGAAATGCGACGTCTTCATCTTTGCACCGTTTTTGCTCTCACACTGCCGTCCTGATATTCTCTTCCGTGTTGTGTTGACCGTTGCACTGACTCGCGATATCGGTCACATTTTCTCATAATGACTCACTGATATTTCTGCACCTGTTTTCATGTCAAGCTCCACGGTTTCTTTCTGCAGGACTTGCCTGTGGCACCGCTGTGAGAAACACGTTTTGCTTTATTTGTATACTTGTGTGGCCAAAATAACAATGGTCAGACTTGGCTTGACTTTATATAGCATGTTCTGGATTTCCTGACCAGCGATATATATATATATATATATATATATATATATATATATATATATATATATATATAATAACATTGAAGTGACGATCCAACCTGTTAGTTTAGTCTACAGAGTGTGCGGTAAATACTTAATGCAGACTTGTCCAGGCCAGTAAGGGAACAGCTGGGAACTATTTTCCCCACTCGTCGCTCCGTGTGAGAGCTCACATACTATGACTCACTGCACAACTATGTCTGCACAGGACAGTGTGATTTATAGAAAAATACAAACATAGGGGGAAAAAAGCGACTTGGGTGGAGACATTGTGACGTTGTGTAGCACTGGGTGACACAGAGTTCAACACAGCGGTCCTTGCAAAACTTGCCACAAAAGGTATTGTTGGATTTGGAGGTGCTGCTTTACTGGTTCTACAGCACAAACGGCTTTCTCTGATCCTGCCGGTGGTGCGAGTACAATGTGTATAATGAACCTCTTTGCATTGTGCATTTAGGGAAGGATGTGGCAGACCGCTGGTACGACGAAGTGAAACAGTACAATTTTAACCGCCCTGGGTTTTCCTCTGGCACCGGTGAGTAGGCGACAGGCTGCTTCCCCTTTATTTCATGTTCGGGTCAGCGTGTTTTAGCGATCAGCCACGGGGAACCTGCGGTCAAACAAACCCAAGACCTCTGTATAGCTTCCAAGCTCTTTTCTGCACTTCTCTCCAACTCTCCCTCTCTCATTTCCACTGTGGTCTGCCTGTAACAACTTGCTCCTTGCCCCCGGAGTTACAGAGCGAGACTTCTGATCCAGGTTAGAAATTGACTGACAGCTAGTATGTAGTTCCCAAATACTTCTTTAACAATACATTGTACAAGTGGCGGCACGGTGGCGCAGTGGTTAGCGCGGTCGCCTCACAGCAAGAAGGTCCTGGGTTTGAACCCCGGGGTAGTCCAACCTTGGGGTCATCCTGTGTGGAGTTTGCATGTTCTCCCCGTGTCTGCGTGGGTTTCCTCCCACAGTCCAAAGACATGTAGGTCAGGTGAATCGGCCGTACTAAATTGTCCCTGTATGTGTGTGGGGGGGAGGCCCTGTGATGGACTGGCGGCCTGTCCAAGGTGTCTCCCCGCCTGCCGTCCAATGACTGCTGGGATAGGCTCCAGGATCCCCGCGACCCCGAGAGCAGCAGGATAAGCGGTTTGGATAATGGATGCATGGATCTATATAGTTACATGACTGATATTGTGACTAATGCTCTTTAGAGTCCTCTTACAACATTCTGGGCCCATTAGTGTAATACAAGAGCTCTTTTCTGCTGTGTTTACACCATTTACAAGCTTGATGCCTCGTTCTCGTTTTTTTTTTTTTTTTTTTTTTTGCCTATATCCAATTTCTTTATTGGTGGCCTTTTTACATCTACTTTAAAAAGCGACCCGTACCCGACTCCTTGCTCACACCATAACTCTTGGGTACAACCGGCACGCCCACACCAGTTTGGTCCCTGATGAGGAAGTAAACAACCACATGAGAACGCCACGTCATTCAGAATGCCACGAGAGTGTTTGATAGCACCACGTTTTGAATGATGTGCGATTCACAAGGACCTGAAAAATCTCACCTGTGTGGTTACATGAGATATGCATCCGATTCATCTCCACATATGAATGTGGTCAAAATAAGACCTGAAAATATCCGATTCCCTGGGCTTTTTCCCTGGCTACGCGTCCATAGTGCAGATCCGATCTCTGCCAAATGTGAGCTGGTTGGTGGCACAGCGGTTAGCGCGGTCGCCTCACAGCAAGACGGTCCTGGGTTCAAGCCCCGGGGTCGTCCAGCCTTGGGGGTCGTCCCAGGTCGTCCCCTGTGTGGAGTTTGCATGTTCTCCCCGTGTCTGCGTGGGTTTCCTCCGGGTGCTCCGGTTTCCTCCCACAGTCCAAAGACATGTAGGCCAGGTGAATCGGCCGTACTAATTTGTCCCTAGGTGTGAATGTGTGTGTGTGTGTTTGTCGGCCCTGTGATGGTCTGGCGGCCTGTCCAGGGTGTGTCCCCGCCTGCTGTCCAACGACTGCTGGGATAGGCTCCAGCATCCCCTGCGACCTTGAGAGCAGGATAAGCGGTTCGGATAATGGACGGATGGTTCACTTGTAGCAGGCGGTCTAAACAAGGCCTTAATGGAGAGAGAGCTATTTGTTGTCCCAGAGGATCATATCGTGGTGTGCAGCAGTTGGCCGGTATTGAATTCAATTTAAAAGTTTCTGGGGCGTCCGCGTAGTGTGGCGGTCGCTGGTTCGATTCCCCGCGTTACCTCCGGCTTGGTCGGGCATCCCTACAAACACAATTGGCCGTGTCTGCGGGTGGGAAGCCGGATGTGGGTATGTGTCCTAGTCGCCGCACTGGCGCCTCCTCTGGTCAGTAGGGGCGCCTGTTCGGGGGGGGGGGATAGCGTGATCCTCCCACGCGCTACGTCCCCCCTGGTGAAACTCCTCACCGTCAGGTGAAAAGAAGCGGCTGGCGACTCCACGTGTATGGGAGGAGGCGTGTGGTGGTCTGCAGCCCTCCCCGGATCGGCAGAGGGGGCGGAGCAGCGAGCGGGACGGCTCGGAAGAGTGGGGTGATTGGCCGAGTACAGTTGGGGGGAGAAAAAAGGGGGGGAGGGTTCTGCTCAGTTAGTGCACACCTTATCGATGGGAAGACGGGACTTGGGTTGAAAAATGCCGGAGTGTTTCTTTAACGGGTTTCTGAAACACTGGGCGGTGCAGCAGCGGGTGTCTACTTCAGCAGCAGGAAAGGAAAGAAGTGAAGGGTAAGAAAAGAAAATATATATGTAGATGCAGAGCAAGAAAAGAGGAATTAAGATTTCTACGAATCTATAAATGTTTAGAGAAGAAGTGTATATGTACTTGCCTGTCTTTAACTTTGTCCTTCTTCTTCTTCTTCTTCTTCTTCTTCTTCTTCTTCTTCTCTGTTGTTGTCTCTGCTCCACCGCCCAGGCCATTTCACCGCCATGGTGTGGAAGAGCAGTACCAAGTTGGGCGTGGGCAAGGCCATCGCGTCAGACGGCTCCTCTTTCGTGGTGGCGAGGTACTTCCCGGCGGGCAACGTCACCAACCAGGGACACTTTGAGAACAACGTCCTCGCAGCCAAGGCCACTTAGAAAGTTTGACCCAAGGCAACAAACACTGATTCAGCTCCCGCGCGCCCCCCCACCCCCCAAAAAAAGACGCTGAAGCTGCTGTCAGAGACTGCCCACTACACGATACCACTCAGGAGAGCCCCTCCTCCCACCCCCCCACCCCCACCCCCACCCCGCTGTCCCTCATGCACTTGCATGTGATCTGAAAGAAACCTGTGAGTGTGACATTCAGGAGGACACAACCGCTAATGTCTGTCTTTGCTAACCAGCGTTTGCAGCGGCCGCGGGGGGGTTTGCACAAGCGGCGCCCGGCGGCGAGTTCGCCCGTGCGTTACTTCATACACGCTGACGCGTCTTCACGTGCTTAAACGAGTCGTCGTCGTCGTCGTCGTCGTCCGTCCGTGGTTGTGCGGCAGTGGGAGCTGCGGGTGGACACCTCCGCCGCCGAGAGACGACCCGGGAAGTCAGCGAGTCGGTCCGCGGCCTGTGTTTGCCTCTTTCGCACTTCTCTAAACAAACCTTGTTTTCATGGCTTCCTTCCCAGGTGTGTGTGTTCTTTTTTTTATATCCTAACCAAGTTTAAACAATAAAAGTGTGTGGTTGTTGCGTACACGTGTGCGTGCTTGTGCCGTCGCTGCCGAGCAAACAACATGACACGGGAGGCTGGTCATTTCCGAGTCAGGGAGCCACTATTTGAAAAAAGGTCACGCCCTTTTTTGGGGGGGAGGGGGGATTTTTTTTACCCCTTATTCTCCCCAAGTTGTATCCGGCCAATTACACCGCTCTTCCGAGCCGTCCCGCTCGCTGCTCCTCCCCCCCCCCCTGCTGACCCGGGGAGGGCTGCAGACCACCACATGCCTCCACCCATACATGTGGAGTCGCCAGCGGCTTCTTTTCACCTGACGGTGAGGAGTTTCACCAGGGGGGGGCGTAGTGCAGGGGAGGATCACGCTATTCCCCCTAGCCCCCCCCCCCGAACTGGCGCTCCGACCAACCAGAGGAGGCGCTAGTGCGGCGACCAGGACACATACCCACATCCGGCTTCCCACCCACAGACACGGCCAGTTGTGTCTGTAGGGACGCCCGATCAAGCCGGAGGTAACACGGGGATTCGAACCGGCGATCCCTGTGTTGGTAGGCAACGGGGTAGACCGCTACGCTACGCCATCCGCACGCATGAAAATTGGTTTACAGTATTTGTTAAATCGTTAGCTACTCTTACTGTCAAGAGGAAACTCTGCTTTTACAGTGGGTCTAAGGGGCGTCTCCAGGGGGTGAGGACATCCGGGGCCTAGCCTGGACTTCTGTAGGGGGGTCCGGTGGGGTCCTCCCCCGGGGTCTGGTGGGGTCCTCCCTCGGGGTCCGGTGGGGTCCTCCCCCGGCGTCTGGTGGGGTCCTTCCCCCGGGGTCTGGTGGGGTCCTCCCCCTGGGGTCTGGTGGGGTCCTCCCCTGGGTCTGGTGGGGTCCTCCCCCTGGGTCTGGTGGGGTCCTCCCCCTGGGGGTCTGGTGGGATCCTCCCCCGGGGTCTTGTGGGGTCCTCCCCCTGGGTCTGGTGGGGTCCTCCCCCTGGGGGTCTGGTGGGGTCCTCCCCCCGGGGTCCGGTGGGGTCCTCCCCTGGGTCCGGTGGGGTCCTCCCCTGAGTCTGGTGGGGTCCTCCTCCGGGGTCCGGTGGGGTCCTCCCCCTGGGGTCTTGTGGGGTCCTCCCCCTGGGTCTGGTGGGGTCCTCCCCCCGGGGTCTGGTGGGGTCCTCCCCCTGGGTCTGGTGGGGTCCTCCCCCTGGGGGTCTGTTGGGGTCC
>NC_079219.1:54636398-54656812 GCF_029633865.1 Lampris incognitus
GTTGCCACGTGTTCAACAGAATTAACCCCTCTCTGTTTTTATAACATTCAGCATTCAAGTGTCCTTCCCTTTGACCAAACATCCTAGCAGTCTCCGTTTTGTCAATCATGTCAAAATATCACGTGTTAACACGACCAAACTCTACATTTTAACAAGTAAATTACTTGTACGGGTCAGACCCTTTAGTCGACTGGTTAACGTTGTCGCCCGTGATGCGGGATATCCGGGTTTGCGTCCCGGCTAAGGCGGTTCCTGGGCTGCCCCCCCCCACCTAATATGCTACATTAGCGTATTATTTTTACGTGTTAACACGTAAAAATGTTGGCCGTAACACATAAAAATAATACGTGTTAACACGACCAAACTCTACGTGTTAACACTTCAACTATTTTTACGGGTCGGACCCTTTAGTCGACTGGTTAACGTTGTCGCTTGCGGAGCGAGAAACACGGGTTCGCGTCCCGGCTGTGGCGGCGGTCTCCCAGACTGCCCCCCGAATTCGCTGCATTGGTGTCAGAAATGGGATGGTGAGACCGTGAGGTCATCGGAAGCGCGTGCGCCCAGAGGCGTGAGGGAGCTGAAGCACGGGGACGCGCTTCCCGAAGAAGGGGGGTAGTGTCACGTGCATGGGTAAGTAGACACGTTGGTCCTTGACTAACGGGTCGGACCCTTTAGTCGACTGGTTAACGTTGTCGCTTGCGGAGCGAGAAACACGGGTTCGCGTCCCGGCTGTGGCGGCGGTCTCCCAGACTACCCCCCGAATTCGCTGCATTGGTGTCAGAAATGGGATGGTGAGACCGTGAGGTCATCGGAAGCGCGTGCGCCCAGAGGCGTGAGGGAGCTGAAGCACGGGGACGCGCTTCCCGAAGGAGGGGGGTAGTGTCACGTGCATGGGTAAGTAGACACGTTGGTCCTTGACTAACGGGTCGGACCCTTTAGTCGACTGGTTAACGTTGTCGCTTGCGGAGCGAGAAACACGGGTTCGTGTGGCGGCGGTTCCCACACTGACCCCGCCCCCCCGAGTTCGCTTCAATAAGTTAACGACCCAAACACACATTTCATTGGTTGCTATGTAGGCTACGATGCATTTGATTTGTGTTGCAATGTCCCCTTTGATTGGATTAAAATGTGAACATTCTTCCTGGTTTCTGTCTGCCTGCTCAATTTGACCTAATTTCTTAGAGTGGACAGGAATGACTGAAACGTCTTTTTACCGTAAGTGTTGCAATATAGGGGCATTAGTGGGGATACAGGGATTCCTGACTTTTAAAAAATGTGGAAAAAGGCTAAACGTGCCCCCCCCTCCCCAATTCCGGCGACCCTGCCGGCGGTTCCGATAACACCGAGGGCCTCGCCAAGCCTTATAGGGAGGTGTCTGGCGTGGAGAGCTAGCGTTGGATCGGTCTCCTGCATCCTGTGTGGGCCCAAAGGGCCACGGCCCTGACCGGAGCTGCGCCCGGAGAGGGAACATCGAGGGGCGGTCTGACAGGACGCAGAAGTGCGGCAGGCTAAGCTAACTGCTAGCCCATGCAGACCGACGGTTGGCTGGCGTTCGTTCTCGTGAACAGTGATAGTTTTAAGATGTATATATATTAGTTTGGATATTGTTTTTGTCTTTGTGTTGCACTGCTATGGGCTGGGGGCTGGAGGGGGGGGGACGATGTTTCGGTTCATTTCATGTGTGGAAGTGCACGAAATGACCAAGTGTTTCTGATTCTGATTCCGAATTTGTTGTGTACACACTCCAGGTGGTGCGGCCGGCGCCTCAGCAGTCAGTCCAGTCCGAGGTGTTGTAACAGACTTTATTCAGCAGGTAATGGGGGATGCAACATAGCAGCGATACAGAAGAGTCAGTGACGTCTAGGCTTAAGTGGCTGGGGTTGGGATCAGGGTTGAAATTCTCCTCACCGTTCACATGGTCAGCTCCTGCAGGGGAAAGACGAAGAGATGACGAAGAGGTTGGGAAATAGAAGCAGAGGAGAGAAAGAGCAAAAACCAAAGTGGGAGGCTGAATAATGTGGTTTACGGGCTTGTTTGGGTGTGGGCGTGTGGAAGTGATGTCTCTAGCCTTAAAGGCATAAAAACAAACTGATGTCTCCTACCGGTGACTAAACATGGCAACTCTTTCCCGGGGAACTGTTACCCTGCCTAAAAGATTTACTTTTCCACTCACGGTGTGTTATTTACCCTGAGAGGGTAGTTCTCCGTGCTTGTCGTTTTCTATAAAGGAGAACAAAACTGCAGGGGAGGGGGGGGAGGAGTCGGTATCTTGCTGAAGGAAGAACACTACGGCACAGATTGGTGCTGTCTATCACAGGGGTTTGATCGACCATACTATCACCACTACATGACACTTCTGTTGTTCCATGCTTTTGTTGCTGCTCCCATCCCATCAAAAAATGAAAATGAATTAAAGAGTCAATCTGTGAAGAAAACTTGTGTGCGAATACGTCCCCCCCCCCCCAATTTCCTGCTCCACCCCAGTGTTGGAAATAGAGTTGACGCAGTGTGTAAGCCGTCACTGCCACCTAGTGGACGTGACGCGCTTCTGTTTGTCATCTGACCTCTTTCAGGCCCCCCACCCCTTCCCTGCTAACCCCCCCCCCCGCCCGCATCCCCGACTGCCTCCGATGACTCATTATTTTCCTCACCATCCGCCCTCAGTCTACCCTCCTTTCTCCCCCCCCCCTCCTCCTCCTCCTCCTCTCTTCTCACCATGATAGCATTGACAATGTCGTTTTTGTTGTGTCTCAGTGCGCGGACGGCCTTGGCCCGTGAAACATTGGCCTGGGCCATCACGAGCTCAATATCCCTCTGCTCCAGACCTCCCTCATCCACCTGGTGCACAGAGAGACAGACAAGGCAGTTTGAAGGATGAAGGGTTACGTCAATGCAAGCCTTTTACAGCCTAACAAATGGCCCCGTTACTGAGCTAGGCATTCAGCTGAGAGACAGTAGTGTTGATGCTGAGTACCTCCTCCTCCTCCTCTTCACTCTCCTCCTTGATGGTGAGGCTGGGAGGAACAGGGGGAGTCAGGGGGGAGGAGGACACAGGCACCTTGAACTTCTCTGCTGCTGCCTTGTGAACCTGCTGGGACAGATCCTCGATCTGAGAGAGAGAGAGAGAGAGAGAGAGAGAGAGAGAGAGAGAGAGAGAGAGAGAGAGAGAGAGAGAGAGAGAGAGAGAGAGAGAGAGAGCATCAGACAGAAGAGAGTGGAAATGGGGGATAGAGGGTAATAAGGAAAACGGAGGTAGGTAAGCAGAAGCGTGTCGGGAGGTAGCTTAATATAGCACTTGGTGTTGCGGCAGTGTATGCCTTGAGCATGGCAGTTAAATTACCAGGGTTAGAGGTTCAGTTCCAACTACAGCAACTCATATTTTAATAGGATTCGGTCACATCATTATAAAGCACTGTGTGAACCAGGACCAGAAAAGCATCACGGCGTTCGTGCAGAGAGGCGAAGGCCAAATAAAGTAGCTGAAATGGCGTCACCGTTAGCTTTAACAAGAGCACTTGTCGAGGGAGGAGCAAGAAGGAAAAGTTGACCTTGGCCTCGCCGAATACGATGTAGATGTCAGAAGCGGGGCTCTTGAAGACATCCGGTCTGCTGATGACGAACAAGATGCTCTTCGACTTCCTGATGGTGATCCTGGTCACACCATGGACTGGCTTCAGACCCAGCTTCGACATGGCCTACACGACCACGGCGAGAGACGAGGACATTTACAGTGAGATAAACGTACAACATCCAGATCGATTAAGTGTACTTTAGTAGTAATTCATGCATTTAGTAGCCTGACCTTGCGGGCTTTCTTCTCACTTCGGCTTTGTTTAGGCCTGTTCATCCCATCATCCTCAGGAGAGATGGACTGAGAGAGAAAACGACACACGTGAGCTTTGCTTTACTACTGCCAACCTGTCTCACTTACCTCCTACTATACACAGAGACTTTATTGGCATTATGTAGCGCTCACACCACTTACAGTATATATGGACAGCCAGAGAACTCTGTAAAACTTCATCTCACATTTTTTTTTACTTACTTTGTACCAAATTTTTTACCTTTTTCTTGAATTGTGCTTTACTTTTTAGATTATCGCCATCATTCGTACTTTCATATTTCATATGCTCATTGTTACTTTATTTGCTTAATTTTTTGTGTAATGTCTTAGACTTAAAGTCAGCAGTGCATGAACTCAAACTGCTGTCGAGTGAAAACTTGACAAAGCAGATTCTGAGTCTGACAGAGCGAAATAACAGAGTTATTGAGTTAAGAGATGAAGCCCGGCCAACGGACATTATCACTCGGCTATGTCGGATACTCCATTCTGATTTGGTCAGATAAAGCATTCTGCCATCGCTTATTTCTGAATAGCGGACCGTCGAGACCGTTGTCCAGCTGCACCCTCATCACCGCTTCTGTTCCAAATTAATGGCTGATGGTAGCGGGCTAAAGGTAGGCCCACAGAAAGAGAGAGGTTTGGTGGTCAAAATGATTTTCAATATTTTTTTCTGTCATTTTATTGACCTCTTTCGTAAGGTCAAGCCATGTGATAAACGGGACATTCCACTCCCGGGTGGTGTTCTGTTGAAATAATAACAAGAAGAAGATGAAAAAGAAGAAGGAGGAGGAGGAGGAGGAGGAGGAGGAAGGAAGGAAGCAGTAGAAGAAAAAATATTCCGGACACCTCATTCCATCTGCCGCACTTCCTGCTCCTCCGAGCAGGAGGCGGAATCGGCTTCTATATAAACGAAGGTTGGTGTACAGATGTCACGGTGTTGAAGAACTCCCGCAGCCCTCGCTTACACGCCCTTTTCATTGACTGTAAACCATTTTATTCACTGCAGGGGTTTTCATCATTTATCCTGGCTGGTGTCTCTATTCCACCCCGGGCCTGTGTTAGTGAGGCGCTACAACACCTGGCTGGCCAGATAATAAACACCGAGCACAAACATCCAGACTCCCTTCTCATTATCCTTGGGGATTTCGACAGAGCGAACCTCAGCCACAAACTGCCAAAATACAGACAGCACATTAATTGTCCCACCAGGGACAATAACGCAGTGGATCATTGCCGCACAATATTAAAGGACGCCTATCGCACTGCCCCCGTGCAGCCCCGGGACTCCCTGATCACTGTCTGGTTCATCTTATCCCAAACTACAGGCAGAAACTAGAATCGGCAAAGGCTGTGGTTAAAACTGCGAGGAGCTGGGCCAACGGGTCAGAACCGGAGCTCCGGGCCTGCCAAGGCTGCGCTGACTGGAGTGTTTCTGAAACTGCGTCTACAGACCTGGATAGACTTACTGACCCTGTGACGTCTTGCATCAGTTTTTGTGAGGACACGCGTGTGCCCACCAAAACGTTCCTCCAACAACAATAAGCCCCGGTTCACAGTCAAACTCGGACAGCTTCATCGGGCCAAGGAGGAGGCCTACAGGAGTTGCGATAGGATCCTGTACAATCAAGCCAGAAACACACTGACAAAAGAGATTAGAGGAGCCAAAAGGGGGCTACAGAGAAAAGCTGAAAAAAACAGGTTTTCAGCTAACGATCTTGCATCTGTGGAGAGGCCTGCAAGACATCACCAACTACAGGGGACCCCCCCCACCCCCACCCCCTGGCTGACGACCTGACCTGATGTGTTTTACTGCAGGTTTGATAAGCCCACTCTCACACCCCTCACCCTCTCTGGCCACGTCACGCAACTAGCCACATCACACAACCAACCGCACCCCCTGTCAGCTCCTCACCCCTCCCGACTGACCCCACCCACCCACCCACCTGCACTCAGGATCTGTGAAGAGGATGTGAGTCAGCTCTTACAGAGACAGTAGATCAGGGAGGCACCAGGCCCAGACAGTGTGTCTCCCTCCTGCCTGAAAGTCTGCGCTGACCAGCTGGCCCCCATCTTCACTCTGATCCTCAGCAGATCACTGGAGCTGTGTGAAGTCCCCTCCTGCTCCACTATCATCCCCAAGAAACCCTGTATCTCAGGATTAAATGACTACAGGCTCGTCGCCCTGACGCCTGTGGTTATTAAATCCTTTGAGAGACTAGTGTTGGCCCAGCTGAAGGACATCACAGGTCCCTTGCTGGACCCCATGCAGTTTGCCAACCGGGCAAACAGGTCAGTGGAGGATGCAGTCAACATGGGGCTGCGCCACATCTTGCAACACCTCAACTCCCCAGGGACATACGCAAGGGTCCTGTTTGTGGACTTCAGCTCAGTGTTCAACACCATCGTCCCGGACATCCTCCACTCCAAACTCACCCAGCTCAACGTACCAGCCCCAATTTGTCAGTGGATCAACAATTTCCTGACAGACAGGAGGAGCAGGTGAGGCAGGGGAAAATCACATCCAGCACCCGGACAATCTGCACTAGCGCCCCCCTCCCCAAGGACGTGTGGCCTCCCCCCTGCTCTTCTCCCTCTACACAAATGACTGCATCTCAGGAGACCCGTCTGTTAAACTCCTGAAGTTTGCGGATGACACAACCATCATCGGCTTCATCCAGGATGGTGAGGAGTCTGCATACAGATGGGAGCTTTAATAGCTGGCTCTGTGGTGTGGTCATAACAACCTGGAGCTGAACACGCAAAACTGTGGACATGACAGTGTACTTCAGGAGGAGCCCTCCCCAACACTGCCCCCCTCACCATACTCAACAACTGTGGAAACCTTCAGGTTTCTAGGATCCACAATCTCCCAGGACCTAAGGTGGGGCATCCAACACAGACACAATCATCAAAAAGGCCCAGCAGAAGATGTATTTTCTCCCTCAGCCCGTAAAGTTCAACCTGCCCCAGGAACTGTCTGTTCTCTGCACATCCATCACTGTCTGGTCTGGATCAGCCACCAAACAGGACAGGAACAGACTACAGTGGACAGTCAGGACTCGAAGAAAATCATTTGTGCATCCTGCCCTCCATTCAGGACTTATACATCTCCAGAGTCGGGAAATGGGCAGGCTGTACACCCATCACACCCTGGTCACAACATGTTCCAATTCCCCCCCTCTGGTAGGCGCTACAGAGCACTGTGCCAAAACAACCAGACACAAGAACAGTTTCCTTCCGCGGGCTGTCATGCTGATGAACCCTTAACATTGTCATAATAAACCTAAGCACGCTGTATATTGTGTATATTGTATGTATACATGGATATTCTGTCATGTCCACCTACTTCGTGTATATAAGTAGCCTGCTAACATATTTATTACAGCATCTTTTCACTCTGCACCACTGCTGTTTCACCGGTATATAGTCATTCCTTGTATATAGTCCTGAAGATCGTGTTTTATTCTATGCAAGTACAGAGAGCCACTAAACCGGGGTCAAATTCCATATATGTGTAAACATACATGCCCAAATAAAGATGACTCTGATTCTGAAATATGATCGCGTCCGCTGTGGGTCCGGGAGTTCTCCACCTCCGGGTTGGTCATTACTTTTCGGTGGAAGATCGCCTCCTTGGGGATCATCCCATACCTGTCCAATTGGATGTCCTTTTTTCTTGCAGACAGCAGACTCACCTGGGGCTCTGAGGGTCTCAGCGGTGCAACCCCTGGCTCCTCCAACTCCGGCACTGACCCCTCACTCTCTGAGTCATTACAAGAGCCTACTGTGGAAAACACACATGAACATATGCAGTACACACACACACACATAGTGCACTGATGCAGATGCAGAGCATAATTTCTATGCTGCCATGGCAACTAATCACAATGGTAGGAGTGATGAGCGCATTAGCAAGTCTACCTCGTTAGTGTTTTGCTGATGATAGTGCATATTACTGACTCCAACAAGTCATCTAATAAACATCAGGAAAGTAAATTAGCCTGGATGAGGTACATTACTTTGACCTCCGACCTATGAAATATTAGCATCACCCGCGTTCTGTCAACGCATATGAACAGCGCCGTTCATTCATATTTTGAGTCGTGTTCTCAGCTCGTCTCTTGCACCATTCGTGGATCCTCTAGGATCAGAACAGCACAACATAGCTGCAAGTTAGCCATTAAATGCTACATATTCCATCCCTCTATTCAAGCATTCGTATAGTTGCTGAAGGTTACACAAGGCATAACGGCTCACTTTGACTACAGTATTGCTGCAACAAAGCAGGGGAAATAAGACGAGGTGTGTGTGAGAGAGACAAAAAGGAAACTAGGGCACTGTTCAGTCCCTTACGACGATTCGAAGAAAAACCCACCATTGTTTTTGAACGTTAGGTCAATCTCCTCTGAAATCTTGTGGCTTTGGATGCTTGGGTAGCCTTGCTGTCTGTCTGCTAGCGGGCAGGCAGAGAAAGGCTGGATTTCCTTTTGGCTGGATGTTTCAGACTCGTGCACGGAGCAACTTCTGCTCGCTGAAACCCCCCTGGGCTGAGTTTGGTGACCTTGTTGAAAGGCAGCGATGTCGCTCTCACTCTCCGTGTCTTCCTCGACGAGGCCAAAGTCTAACAGAGCACACATTTATTGGGCAAACGTGTTATTAGGAAGCTAACAATCGATGAAAGGACATCACTCTGTCTCTGCTCTAGTTCTTGGTACATTTGACTGTATGGCATATCCAAAATGTTAGATTAAGAGGGTATGATCTATAATAAAAAACAGAGGTGGCTAGATGAAGCTTTGGCTTTTATACCTAAACAAAACATACATTAACAGATGGTAAACCCCTTTAAATGTAGGCCTTGGACATCCCCCGCCACCCACCCACCCACCCACCCCAGGTAGGGACACAGATGAGGCCATGACACTGACTGTGGAGGGGTGAAGAGATGCATAACACTGAAATGACAGCAAGGGGGGATTGTTGGATTGACGAGTTTGAAAGAGCTCAGATTTCGGAAGACTGCAAAATTGTGGTGCAGGGTGGGAGCGGTTGCTTCAAGGGAACAATTAACTTGTCAAGCGAAAGTAAAGATAAGGGAATGAAGGACCTTGTGACTGAACTTACACGGGTAATTCTATATCTAACAGAAAGAGGGACAAGAACATCTTCAGTGGACAATGCGCTGGGAGATTAGCTGGCAGTGCCAAATGAGGAAACTCCACTCAGTCTCTGTTTCTAAACATGACATCCGTTCTGCTACACCCTGTGCAGTGGAATACCCCCTTTTCAAACATTACTCACCCCTGCCGCTGTCCTGTGCGCTCTGTTTGTGAGCTGTCTTGACCTGTTTGTGGTGTTTGGTGTGGTCAGGCGGAGACGGTGAATGGGATAGGGAATGGTGATGGGACTTAGAGTCTGGAACAGGCACAATATTCAGAGACCCGGACCTGGGTACAAACTCCTGGGCGGGTTGGGAGAGGCTTTGCAGGGCTGCAGAAGGAACCGGGGTGGAGGTTACACTTCTGGTAGGTGTAGTCGGTGTAGGAGGGGTAACAGCGGCCTCTTGGAGGTGGCCATTTAGTGGAAGCTGGGCAGGAGGCAGTGGTTGGGTGTTGGGGCAAGAGGAGAGGAGGTTTTTTGTGTGATGGGCGGACAGGGGATGTTGGGGCTGTGATGAGGAAAGGACAGGCTCAGACTCCTGGATGGGAGAGGGGAGGTCATCTTGCTCTGTGAAGGCGCAAGGGAGTGGGGAGGAGGAGAGAGGAGGCGGCGAGGAGGAGAGAGGAGTTGGGGAGGATGGTATGTTACCCGGTGCAGGTGAGCTCTGGTTGCTCGTGATGTTGTTGTCATTAATGTCCTTACTGCTTCCTGTCTGGCTGTCAGGCAACGGCCTGTTATCAAGCACTTCCTGTGTCTGTTTTACTTCCTGATTCATTAATGAAGCATCATTGAGGTTGGCGGAGATATGAGTGGGAGAGATGCAGTATCCAGGGCTGGGAATGTGGACATCTTGATTTGGGCAGTCATTCCTTCTTCCCTGTGAATCTGAATTAGTTGTGTCCTCTTCCGACGCCCTCTGTTGTGCATCTGAAGACGCGGCTTGGCTGTTCAGTTTCTGTCCCCTCTTAGTTTTAGACTCGTCTGTGTCCCCTGTTGAGCATCCATCTGCTGTGGTTTTAAACAGTACAGAAGGTTCTTCTGGGTCATTAACAGACTTGTCTACAGATTTGCCCGGCCGAGATGCATCATGTTTATTCTGTTTCCCTTTTTCCTTCTTAGCAGCAAAAGGTTTACCTGTGCAAAGCTCCCCCTCCGGGACGTGACATTGGGAGTGCTGCAGATCTTTCTGTGTAGGAGAGTGTTGTCGTTCCTCTCCCATATCCTGCTTTGTTTCATCAATTTTTCCTTCTCGCTCTCTCTCTGTCACTTCAACTGTTTTTTTCGCTTCTTTTTCTTCTTCTTTCTCTTTCTCTTTCTCTTCCCCTTTCTCTTCTTTCTCTCCTTCTGTCTCTTTCTCTTCCACTTCTTTCTCTTCTTCTTTCTCTTCCTCTTCTTTCTCTTTCACGCCTTTCTCTTCTTTCTTCTTCTCTTCTTTCACCTCTTTCTCTTTCACTTCTTTCTCTTCGTTCTTCTTCTCTTCTTTCTCTTCCTCTTCTTTCTCTTTCTCTTCTTTCTCTTCCTCTTCTTTCTCTTTCTCTTCTTTCTCTTCTTTCTCTTTCACTTCTTTCTCTTCGTTCTTCTTCTCTTCTTTTGCGTTTTCTTTCTCTTTCACTTCTTTCTCTTGTTCTTCCTCTCCCTCTTCTTTCTCTTTCACTTCTTTCTCTTCTTCTTCCTCTTTCTCTTTCACTTCTTTCTCTTCTTCTTTCTCTTTCTTTTCTTTCTTCTCTGTCACTTCTTTCTCTTCTTCCTCTTTCTCTTCTTTAATCTCTGTCACTTCGTTCTCTTCTTCCTCTTTCTCTTCTTTCTTCTCTTTCACTTCTTTCTCTTCTTTCTTCTCTTTCAATTCTTTCTCTTCTTCCTCTTTCTCTTTCACTTTTTTCTCTTCTTCTTTCTCTTCTTTCTTCTCTTTCAATTCTTTCTCTTCTTCCTCTTCCTCTTTCACTTTTTTCTCGTCTTCTTTCTCTTCTTTCTTCTCTGTCACTTCTTTCTCTTCTTCCTCTTTCTCTTCTTTCTTCTCTTTCACTTTTTCCTCTTCTTTCAATTCTTTCTCTTCTTCTTTCTCTTTCTTCTCGTTTTTATCACCATGATTTCCCCCTGAATAACAAACACTACTCTGTTGTCTTTAAAGGCATCTTTAGTCTTTGGTGGTCAACATGTCTGTCAGTAACGAGACTGACATCACCTTCTCTTTGGCCTCAGTCTGTGGCTCAGCCTTCTCTGGTTTTGACTCAGATGCAGTATTTTCCACCTCGCTGTCACAAGCTGCTAGAGGAAGTTCTTGACAAACTCTGCCTGGTCTTGAGTGAATGGACCTGTGTTTAGGAGTAAATGAACAAAAGATCCACCGAGCAGAGACAGTGCCATATCACTCTCTGGGGTGACTGACTGAGATTCTTGGATTTTATCTTGCCTGAAATTGACTGTTTCTGGTAAACTGGGAGGTTGGGCTGCTGCAGTTTTATCTGACTGTATTTCAACTCCAAGCACTGTGATGGTACTCAGACTCTCCTCTGAGGGTGGGGTTTCTGTTGTTTTCAATCTGTCAGGGATAACACTATCTGGGCTGTCCGTTGGTTTTCTCTCTCCATGGGAGGGGGTTTGTCAGAAGCATGAGTTGGCACATCATTGAGTGAATGTTGGAGATGGACTCTCTCACACTGACACTCATACTCTGAGTTCTCACCTCCTCTGACAGAGGATTCAGAATTCCACACACTGGTATTGCCATGGAGTTGAAGACAGAGTCTTTTGTTGTTTTCAGAGTTATTCCATCTGTCTTGTTCCTCCGTGTCCCTGTTATCTCCACCATCCTCCAAGTTTAGATTACTGACGTCATCCTCCGGGAACCTAGAGCTTCCATCTTCTCCTCCCCCTGCCTCTGAGATCTCCTCAATGGACCTCCAGCGGGACAAGTTTGATTCTGGAACTCCTTCACCTACCAGCTCTATATCTGCCATCTTGTCCTTCTTCCCACAAAGACTATTGTTATCTTCTTCATCTTCAGCAGCAGCATCATCATCATCATCATTGACCTCAGTGCTAATGTCAGACGCCACAACAGACTGCGTGCTCTGCCCCTCCATGTTACACGTGAGTAGGCTCTCTGACTCCAAATCATACTTGTTTTCCAAAGACAGGGAGACAGATTCTCCTGCACCCAGGCACCAAGTGCTGATTGGGGTCCCAACCCTAAAGCTAACCCTAACCCCAATGTATCAGCCTCCCATGCCCCAGCTCCAAGATCCATCCTTCTGCCAGTGTCTGTCTCTGAATTCTCCCTCTTGGGGGAGATAACGAGGGGGGAGTGTGGGGACCCGAGAGCCCCTGGCCCCCCTCCTCAGCACTCAGGGTGTTCTCACTCAGGTTCTCCTGGGCAGGGTCACAGGGGCAGTGCTCAGGGGTCACAACAAGGTTGTCTGTGAGATCTGACACAGCCTCAGTGCAGGCAGATACAGGGATATTACTGGGATTCGGGCTTGAGTCTTTGGGGTAGGAGAGAAGAGGCACACCCTTATTCAAGTCATTGGTGCCAGTGTTCAACCCCACGTTCGAGGTGGAGGCAGTTCCTTCACAGCTTGCACACTCCACACTTGAACACTCTACTGAGGTGTTTCCCGTTTTTCTGGTCTAGCTCCAGCTCAGACTCCTTGGTAATGCCAGACCGACTGATGCCCCCTGCCCCTTCAGAAACAGTGACTTTATTAGTATCTTGTTTGGATAACACAAGTTTACCTGCTCCTACAGCCCTGTGGTGGCCTGACTGAGAATGGCGAGGCTTGATCAGTATTTTAAATGAATCTCTTTCTGGTTCGTCTGTGGGCTTCTCCCCTGGAATATCATCACTCTTTTTCTCCTGTATTAACTCCATATCTTTATGCAGAGTGTCCTCTTTTATCTCCAAAACTGTCATTTGTTGAATAATTTCTTTTCTTCAGAGTCAGATAGTTCTGGGTCTGTTGTCTTTTCAGTGGCAGTAGAGGGAGAAGGAGAAAAGACGGTGTGGCACACAGTAGCAGGATCGGGAGAAGCAGAGTGAGTGATAGTAGAAATGGGTTGAATGCTGGTAGCAGGGGTAGAAACATGCAGTCTTTAGGTGGATTTGAGGGTCTGAACATCCAGAGGAGATCTCCATCTCACTCTCACTTGCACTCGTGCTGTTGGAGGATTCCCGCTGGGCAGGGACAGGTTCAGAAGTATTGGGTGGCTTTGGATGATCCACCGGCTCATCTGTTACCACTTGTCCCTGCACAAGTTCGGATGGTTCAGTTTCACTGACAGACTGTTGCTTGGGATCTGGCTGGGGCTCAGTAGAATGGCTGGCTCCAGAGGTCCGGGGTTCTAGTGATTGTGCATGCCTTCAGTGCTGTACAGACGCTCATCTTCCTCCCCGTTGTAGAGGCAGAATCTAAAGAGTCATCTGTGTCATCTTGGAAACAGAAGGAATCGTCCAGGCCCTCATTGATGGATGTCTCAGAGAGTGAATGAAGGAAGGAGGCAGAAGTGTCCTCCTCGTTAGGATCCTCTGCTGTCTTACCATCACCTTCCTCCTCATCCTCATCTTCCTCATCTTCCTCATCCTCTTCTACTACTTTCACCTCTACCTTTGACTCCTCACCTACTTCTTCATCATCATCCTCATTATCATCCTCGTCGTCGTCATCATCATCCTCATCATCATCATCATCATCATCATCCTCAACATCTGCCTCCTCCTCTCCAGCCGCATATGCATCAACACCTTTTCTTCATTTCTGTTCACTTCTTCTACCTCATTCTCCCTCTTCAGTGGGGAAGAGGGTGATCTCCATGGAGTCAGCCTGGAAGATGAGGCTGGTGTGGATGGGGAAGGAGAGGAGGGAAGCAGGGATCATTCTCTCCTCTCTGGCCCATCATCAGTGAAGGCCTCTGGGTAGAGAATGAAGGGACCAGGGCCAGCCCCATCTAAGCCTGTGGCGGGGAGATATCCAAGGGGAAGATGGGAGAGCTTTGACTGAGGCTAGATGAGGCCAAGGTGAGGTTGTCTGAATCAGGGGTCAAGGTAGAGGAGGGCAGCTCTTGGTGATCTGCACCCCCCATTGGTGGCTGGTCCCTTTGTGAGTAATGTTCTTCTGATAGACATGCCTCCAGCTGAAGTTCCAAGCATGTATGGATCAGGGGGCTAGAGTATTCCTGTCTTCCCACATCAGTTTCTTCGAATGGACAAAGTGAACCCTCAGACTCGCCTCCATCCTCCTGGGAGTCACTGCTGCGTCCGCTACTACTCCTCAGAGGGGACGTGTCCTCCGTCGGCCAACAGGAGGGAAAGCTGCCTATGGGGACACTGATCTCTTCTCCTCTTAGAGTAATCATCTTCCTCAGGGATCACTGTCTCTCTTACTTCTATGGTGAACTCACACCAAAGCCCTCAGGCCGGAACAGGCAGAAGCCTCCGCTCCTCACCTCTCTCGCTCCGCTCCTCCTCGTCCCCTGTCATCTGCAACCTCATCTCCAATCTCTGAGAGTGAACTCACAAAGCACGCAGGTGCCTCCTGTGCCTCCTCTGTAAGCAGCAGGTTAGGGGAAGTGGAGGAGAGGTGGAGGAGGTGTAAGAGGAGGTCCAGCTGCCTCCCTCTGCTGTGACGTAAGAGCCGGAAGGAGAGGTGAGAGAGGAGCACAGGTCCTCACTGTCTGAGGGAGAACCAGGGGAGAGGGGGGAAACGGGAGACCCGGGGTAAGAGCGATGTTTTAGGTGGAAGGGGCGGGCAGCCATCTTGATAGGAGTAGAGGGGGCGGTATAGTACAAGTCAGGGTCCAGGGATGATGGCACACCAACCCTCAGTGGGTCAAAACATAGGGCTGGCTCTGAGAAGGACAAAGGGACTGATAGGCCAGTTCAGCGAAAGACATGGAAGGCACTTCATCCTGAGAGAGGGCCTGGCCCTCCCCCTGGTCATCCATCAGATTGTCATCTGCTGTGATTGGTTCTGGGAGGGAGAGAGGGCAGGGATTAAAGTAGAGAGAAGGGGCGAAGGGGGAGTGGTTTGGGGCTGCACAAGGTCTGTCTCTGGGTCCTGCTTTTCCTGTGAGCTCTGGCCTTGGCTTTCCTCTTTCCCAGTATTCAGCTGGGTCTCTGTTGTCTGGTTTCTGAGGATCCGAAGAGCTTGGGATTCCAGGCAAGGGAATTGCCTGGACGCTTGGCTCACCCAAGGTTTTCCCTCCTGGGTCTCTATTGTCTTGAGCAGGGCCTCCTGGCCCATAACCACTCGTGTGTCCATAGTCTCTGGCTCCTTGTAGTCACTTTCTACCTCAGAACCAGTCAGGACCTGGGAATATCAAGGGAAGATATGAAAAAAAGATCACAGATTATTATCATCATTATTATTATCATTATTACTATAAGTGCACACATATATATATGGCCAGATTGGAGGCCTAGTCAAAGATAAACTTAATGTTAGTGAGCTGATACAATCTTGCTAGCAAACAAACAGGGATGCACACACACACACCTTGATTCGTTCATTTTTACAGAGACATGGCGACCACAAGGTCCATGACCTCCAGCTTTCCGGAGAGTCTGGGCATGTTGGCATGATGATGGTCAGAGCCTTCGGGTTGGGACGTAGAGTGAAGGAGGAACTAGGCGTGGCACGGACTAGCCGTGGGCCCGAATGGAGACGTGCACGCTGGGAGCAGCTTCTGAGGAGTCGATGGAGATGGGCTTGAGCAGCTGTCACTTGGGGTGGAGGCAGTGTCCGTAGGTGTGGAGCTACTGTCAGTAGGGGTGGAGTCAGTAGAGGAATGTCTGGTCATGTCTGAAAAACGAGAGACAGCGAGGCAGATAACTCATAAGCGAATGTAACAGGCACAAAATAAATACATACATGATAAACCTCTTGACTTCGGTGGGGTGGTCATTAGTGGCAACGTTTTCTCATCCCAAGTGATGCAGAGAAGAGTTAACGGAGGAGTACACAACATACAAGTGGTCTGGATTAACTGATGGTGCGAGCCATGAAAAGGGAGCTGCACCTGCCTCAATGTGCCCTAACATCTTCTCACGCCTCCCTTTGAACCTGACTCTTCTTCTCTGAAAACCAAACCGGGGGTGGTGGGGGGGTCTGTGGAAAAAGGTCATCAGTCAGGGGGATCAAACAAATACCGCTTTTCATGCTTGTTGATTGAAGGGTAAGGGGAGTTCGGGCCTTGGCTACTTCCTGTTCAGGCAGTAGTCAGGCCCCGGGCGGGGTGAGGACATGACCCCTCCCAACGCTTCATAAGAGACTAAGTATGTTTTACCTCTCCCTCTCCAACAGCTTCCATCTCTATGCCAGAGCCTGTCTCTGCATCCCCTCCTGTACGTCACTCACTTTCTTCCCTCTCGAGCACACACACCATCATCACACGCACACACACACACACACACACACACACACACACACACACACACACACACACACACACACACACACACACACACACACACACACACACACACACACACACACACACACACACACACACCATTCACAGACACACACATCAGCCAGAAGTAAAATGGTGCTGTTATCACATCACCTAGTTTTCGCAGACTATGCTATCACCCTCCATGACTGTCATGAGGAATTGGGGGTCAGTGGAGTCAGTGGGTGGGCTTCTGGGTCAAAGCATAAAAGACAGCGAGAGAGAGAGAGAGAGAGAGAGAGAGAGAGAGAGAGAGAGAGAGAGAGAGGAGAGAGAGAGAGAGAGGGAGAGAGAGAGAGAGAGAGAGAGAGAGAGAGGGAGAGAGGGAGAGAGGGAGAGAGAGAGAGGAGAGAGAGAGAGAGAGAGACAGAGAGAGAGAGAGAGAGAGAGAGAGAGAGAGAGAGAGAGAGAGAGAGAGAGAGAGACAGAGACAGAGACAGAGACAGAGAGAGAGAGAGAGAGAGAGAGAGAGAGAGAGAGAGAGAGAGAGAGAGAGAGAGAGAGAGGAGAGAGAGGAGAGGAGAGAGGGAGAGAGGAGAGAGAGAGAGAGAGAGAGAGAGAGAGAGAGAGAGGGAGAGAGAGAGAGAGACAGAGAGAGAGAGAGAGAGAGAGAGAGAGAGAGAGAGAGAGAGAGAGAGAGAGAGAGAGAGAGAGAGAGAGAGAAAGAGAGGGAGAGAGAGAGAGAGGGAGGGAGAGAGGGAGAGAGAGAGAGGGAGAGAGAGAGAGAGAGAGAGAGAGAGAGAGAGAGACAGAGACAGAGAGGGAGAGAGAGAGAGAGAGAGAGAGAGAGAGAGAGAGAGAGAGAGAGAGAGAGAGAGAGAGAGAGAGAGAGAGAGAGAGAGAGAGAGAGAGGAGGGAGGGAGAGGGAGAGAGAGAGACAGGAGAGAGACAGAGGGAGAGAGAGAGAGGACAGAGAGAGAGAGAGACAGAGGGAGAGAGAGAGAGAGAGAGAGAGAGAGAGAGAGAGAGGGAGAGAGGGAGAGAGGGAGAGAGGGAGAGAGAGAGAGAGGGAGAGAACACCTTTAAGTTGCCTCAATTCGTTTCAGCCCTGCTGCCGCATGTCTCAACTGGGCTGGACTGATGTAACACAACACAAAACCATAGATCGTCTGAGACGACTGTGGCGAAGGCCGCCTGTAAGTCTCCTTGTCCCTCCACACAGAGGAAACAGAACTTTGATTCTCACATAAATGGGCCATCGCCACGGTGACCTCAATGCATGGGCGGGTTGGCTATTAAGGCAGCGCACACACACACACACACACACACACACACACACACACACACACACACACACACACACACACACACACACACACACTTCTCTGCTGGGAACCGAGACATCACATCCTAATGGACACACACACAGCCCCTCCCCTCTTTCACTCCCATTGCTATTTTACTGCCCTCTCTTCCCTTCATCGTCTCCTCCTCTCCTCCCGATCCTCTCGTATTTCGGCTCCTCCGTGTCTCCCTCGTAAGTGTGACTCCCCGCTCCAGCCCTCTAAATCCTCCACTTTCGTCCACCCTTTCTCCTTCTCTTCCTGCGCCGTGTCTCCCCTTCACTTCCCCTTCCCCTCGGCTGCCCTGTCCTGCGACGACGCAGGCGTCATCAGCACCGACTCCGTCACTTCCACACCATCAGCACCGACTCCGTCCCTTCCACACCATCAGCACCGACTCCGTCCCTTCCACACCATCAGCACCGACTCCGTCCCTTCCCACACCATCAGCAACCGACTCCGTCACTTCCACACCATCAGCACCGACTCCGTCCCTTCCACATCATCAGCACCGACTCCGTCCCTTCCACATCATCAGCACCGACTCATCCTTCCCAGTGACAACGAGCCAGCCTTCGGCGTGTTTGTGTACATGTGTGCGTGGCTGTTTTGTTCTCGTGCTGAGTCACGCCTCAGAGACTAAGACCTGTCACTACGCAGGGAGTCACGTTGTCCGTCAGCACACGCGTCAACGCACTAATCCACGCGCCGGTTTACCGCCGGGACGCGCCGGCGTGTGGCGGTGCAACAAGATTTGTCTCCTTTATGGTCCGCGGTGCGTAGCGGTCTAAGCATCGGCTTGGTGTCGATGCAGTTGCCCACTGGGGACTGGGGTTCGCGCCCCGTCTCGTCAGATCCGACTATGGCCGGACTCGACGAAGCAGCAATCATTGGCAACGCTGTCTTCGGGAGGGGGGCGGAGTCGGCTTGTGTTCGTCATATGAATGCGTCTCTGTGTGTGTCGGAAAAACAGTGGTTCGGCTTGGATTCGCCTTGTCACGAAAGTGGGGAGGCGGTCTCCTTCGAGACTGCCGGCCGGAGAGATGCAGTTGGCGAACGCATGCAATACGAGGGTGGGTGTTTGAATTAAATAGGGATCAATTGGCCACTAAATTGGAGAAAAAAGGGAAAAATCAGAAATAAATTTATTTAAAAAAAAAAAAGATTTGTCTCCTTTGGGGAGCTTCAAGAAAATGGCAACACGCTGCAGCGAGCACGTTCACAAGACTCCAAAAGCCACACCGGCAAATGTCAAATTAAAACAGCCTCTCGTGGCACAGGAAGATCGGGGCATTACACAACGTCCGCAAAACAAATACCCTGGGACTACACACACACACACACACACACACACACACACACACGAGGCTGATATTCTACCCTGGGTGTGTTGGAGACGAGTTAACAGCAGATGGCATCATTTCAGGCTGCTCCTGGTAGCATGCAAAACATTAGTTAGCACAGCTGCTGTGCTAAGATGCTAGCATCATATAGCACAGCAGCTGTGCTAAGATGCTAGGTGCTAAGATGCAGCATCATAGCACAGCAGCTGTGCTAAGATGCTAGGTGCTAAGATGCTAGCATCATAGCACAGCAGCTGTGCTAAGATGCTAGGTGCTAAGATGCTAGCATCATAGCACAGCAGCTGTGCTAAGATGCTAGGTGCTATGATGCTAGCATCATATAGCATCACTGCCCAGCATCAGCTTGCATTTGGGTTTTCTCTGCAGAGAACACCCCGCAGACTTCTGGTGGCAGATGCCCCTCTCGCCAAGGTCTATCGTCCCGGTGGGGGGGGCGGGGGAGGGGTAACTGAGCCCTTGGCCTTGTTGTTGTGCCAGAAGCAGGCCGCGGGAAGCTGGGCAACAGACTGGAGCTGCGTCACAGCGAGGCTGCAGCGCCGCCCGCTCAGCCCCACTGCTCGGCAACGCCAGCGTGGGGGCAGAGGCCCATTAGTCTCACGTTCACTTCTTGTCTCTCCTCCAACCCCCCCCCCCATTCCTCCCATCACCCCCCTCCCCCCATCTTTTTCATCAAGTGACTTGATGAATTCAGATTGTGTAACTGGTGTCAGACATTTTTTTCTTTTTTTTTATAATTTCTACCGCCCTCCACCGACATCCAGGCCAAGATAGCTCACAGTGTTGAAATGTTTTAGTCCCGGGTGCAAATCTAGACCGCGGAGGACAAGTGGTATTGGGTAAAATACTCTTGAGAGCAGAGCCAGCAGAGTTGCAGACAGTCTAACAACAACTGTTGAGGTCACCACACATCATGATGCCAGACGCACAAGACAGCGCATGTGTGACATTTGTGTTTGTAATTATGATCATAGACACAAGGGTCGCTCGTAACCTCTTATCGTATGAATATATCACGGTGATGTGATGCCTCAGACACAAAGCCTGCAGTTTAAAACGACCACACAAAACGCACAATGTTCTCTCTGTACAGAGGACAACACGCCAAATGCAATTTAATAATCTGATTTTACTTTAAACTCTGATCTATAACAACAACCTCTCTCTCGCTCGTCTCGCTCGCTCTCTCTCTCTCACACACACACACAAACACACACACACACACACACAAACACACATTGTATCCCTGTCTTTTTTTTACTACTGGGACTATCTGTACATCCCCCCTCTTCTGTCCCAGTCCATCCCTCTCTCCTCCTCTTG
>NC_079219.1:54662012-54857012 GCF_029633865.1 Lampris incognitus
TCTTTTTTTCCCTTTTAATGCGCATAGAGACGGGTGACAAATTAAAGGAAAAACCTGGATGCGCGACCCCCCTACGGTGAGGGGGTCTGGGGGCTCTGTGGGGGTCATTTTCCTGGCATGGTTTGGTTCCACTTGTCTCCTTAGGGGGAAGGGTCACTGCAGATCAATACGAAGTTATTCTGAGTGACCACCTTCATCCTATGACGAGACATTTCTATCCTGATGGGAGGGGTCTCTTCCAGGATGACGATGTCCCCACCCACAGGGCACAAGGGGGTCACTGAATGGTTTGATGAGGATGATGATGATGATGATGATGGAAATCATATGCTCCGGTCTTCACAGTCACCTGATCTCAACCCAACTGAACACCTACGGGAGATTTTGGACTGACGTGTTAGACGGCGCTCACCACCACCATCATCAAAACACCAAATGAGGGGCGTCCGGGTGGCGTGGCAGTCTATTCCGTCGCCTATCAACAAGGAGATCGCCAGTTCGAATCCCTGTGTTACCTCCGGCTTGGTCGGGCATCCCTACAGGCACAATTGGCCGTGTCTGTGGGTGGGAAGCCGGATGTGGGTATGTTTCCTGGTCGCTGCACTGGCGCCTCCTCTGGTTGGTCGGGGGCGCCTGTTCGAGGGGGAGGGGGAACTGGGGGGAATAGTGTGATCCTCCCACGTGCTACGTCCCCCTGGCGAAACTCCTCACTGTCAGGTGAAAAGAAGCGGCTGGCGACTCCACATGTATAAGAGGAGGCATGTGGTAGTCTGCAGCCCTCCCCGGATCAGCATAGGGGGCGGAGCAACGACCGGGACGGCTCGGAGAGCAGGGTGATTGGCCGGGTACAACTGGGGAGAAAAAAGGGGGGGGGGGCATCTTTTGGAGGAATGGTGTCCATCCCTCCAGGAGAGTTCAGAGACTTGTAGAATCGATGACAAGGAGCAGTGAAGATGTTCTGGAGGCTCGTGGTGGAGCACAACCTCACCAAGACACTTCAAGTTGGCTTCTCCACTAATTTGTCCCCCGTCTGTGTGTATTCTGAAATCCCACTCAGCTTTTATTTGATCAAACAGCGATGGAAATGGCCGCTTCTCAGGAGGCAGACCTACACAGCCTCAAACCCGCACCCACATGTCCGGGAAATAACTCTTTAGCTGCCGCATGTGAAATGACGTGTCTGACTAAACAACCCATTAATAAGAACCCGGTGCAACAGGCCAATGGCGGCACAACACCCGAAACACATCCACACATCACCAAAACCACATCCACAGCCATGCAGAGTACCGTGCTCCGTGTCGCTCGTCCTCCCCAACTGTTCTGAGTCTACTACATGTTCTTATTATGCAAAAATACTAATTACATCATTTCACTCAAACAAAAAAATTCCCGGGCCTGATTGACATTAAATGCTTTTATTCCATCACAAGATGACTTCAGCTTCCTCAAGATGATAATTTAAGTCCCCCCCCCCTCATCTATTCACATGGTTGACATAAAAAGCATAACATTCACCCCCTTAATTCTACACAAGTCCCCAGTGTTTGCTTCTCTGAGCTCTGAACTTCTGGAGATGCATCTCCTCAGCAACAAAAGTCTCTGAATAAATCTTTATTCCACTGAGGACTTGCTCTTTGCTTTGTTATCTCCATTTCTGACTCAGTGTCTCTCTCGCTCTCTGGCAGCAGAACTCACAAAATGCAATCTCCATAGCAACAGGGAAAGCCCCGCATGTTGTCAGGGGAACTGGAGGGAAATTGTGAGCTTGGGACCAGGTTCGAGACAGCCTTGTCGTGAAGCTACACGTCTTTGTGTGTGTGTGTGTGTGTGTGAGTATGAGTGCCCCCTCCCCCCATTGGTTCTGATTTGGATGCGATACTTCAGATTCTCGTTGCAAAGTTTCGCCGTTCCCTCAGTTCACTTGGCCATGTCTTCCGCCACAGCTTTGCTCATCTTATCTCTCAGGTACGCCATCCTCTGCCAGTCCGACGTCAGCCCAAGCCACTCAAAGTACGGCACCTTGGAGGAGACAAAAATACAATATGGTGGTTTACAGACATTCCATGAGGTAATGGGTTAATGACCTACTCTGGTGTCATTTCAAGTGTGTATCGACTGTGACCACAGGGTGCAACAGAAGTCAACAGAAGTAGTTATCTTACATTCAGAGCCATTCTTATTTTACCTTCTATTTCTATTTTTATTATTTCCATTTTCTTATTATCTTGTCAATGTTTCTTTACTAGAGTGTGCGTGTCTGTAATAGGACCCAATCCCCCTCGGGGACGAACGAAGTACTCTGATTACAATGAGGAAGGAATGCTGCTTCCCAGTCTCAGGGACACTCGGTGGCCCACTTTACCTGGCTTACAAGACCGCAGACCTGGGAGACATCGCCGGGGACGCTGCCATTGGCTAACGAGATTGTCCCAGATGAGAAGGAGAGCTTGGATTGGCCTAGATGAAACAAGAGCTGCTGCTGCTAGAGGCTGATAACTATTTATACCAGCCAGCACGGGGGACGCACCTGGCTCTCTGCGCTCCTCTACTACCAGATTGTCTGGCTTTAGCCTACATGATACTAGCCACGGCAGCACACAGCTTGGGCGCTCCAGTTCACAGCAGCATCGGCAGCTTGCCGTAATACTTTGCCTCGCATTGCATCACCACCAATCCCCTGCAGAGTTTGTTATACAAGCCTTTGGAACACAAAAGCCTTGGTTTTTCAAGTAGCGTGCGTGTATTTTTGTCTCTCTTTGACAACAATGACCTCTAGAACAAGCAACCCTTACTTCCATCATCCACTTCAGACTTTCATGTCTTTGCATCTGGCTTTCTTTTTCCCTCCACCTGTGCTTTTCTCTTCTTGTCCTTCTGGAAATCACCCCCCCACCACCCACCTCTTCCAACCCCAACCATACCTCCACTGTGATAAAGCCGGCCAACTGCAGATGACGCGTCATCATTGCAAACCGCCCCAGAAGCTCTTTACTCTTGGACCCAAAGTTGGGGAATTCCCAGGCCAGGAAGGCCAGCCTGAAAAACAAGACGGAAAGAAGAGGGTCAAAGCCTCGAAGCAGGAAAAGCTGAGCCGAACGCTAACGGGCCAGTGTGGGCCGCCGTCTCCGACTCACCGCCGAGCCCCTGCGGGAAGGGCTTGAGCTCCTCCACCGCCGGGTAAATGAGGGGCTGTCAGCGTCAACAGGTCAATGGGCTTGTTCTCACTATCAACCACCACCTCCCCATCTGATTGGACAAGGGAATGTCATTCATTACATAAAAAAGACAACTTATTGGATGAAACAGCAGAATTCAATTTACATCTACCAATTCCACTAAAACCAAGGAAACACAAGGAAATAAGAAAAACATGCACCAAATAAAGCCTGTGGATGTGCAGCCTCCTGGGCGGACCCTCGCACGAATGCCACCGAGTCTAATATGAACTTGCGCTTTCCAAAAAGAAAAGGTTTGCTACGCGGCCATTTTGGTTTAACCCTAAGCCTGTCGTTATCTTCACCATATAATAAAGCTGGGTAAACCCTTTACATCCGCCACTCACACCCATGGTTGACTCAGATCCGGCAGCACCAACAACATACAACACCTTTTTTGATTGCAACCTAGAGGACGCTGTTGCTTCATAATTTAATTTTTTTTTTTTTGCATTGTCCAAAATCTTTTAATAACCATCGATTACGTTGCCGCCTGATCCGAATCAACCGTAGGCGTGACCGCTGACTTAGTTCGGGCAGCGACGGAGAGCGGCGGTAGTCGAGCGAGCACGCGGGTGAACGAAAAGAGGGAGGTGCGACAGTGAATACACACGTTTTTTGAAGGTTTTCAACCAGCGCAACCATGACAGGTTCTTCATCATAGTCATAACTGCGCACAAAACATCTTAGGCTGACGGGTCCAGTAGGTTGTGAGATTAGCACGGATACACACAAGCACACATGTCTAATCCCCTCCAGGCTAACAACAAACGATTATTTGAGCTTGAAGTTAAAGCAACATTATAGAAGTAACGTCATCATCCAGGCAAATAATTTTGTGTGGAATTTTCCCCCCCTTTTCTCTCCAATTGTACCCGGCCAATTACCCCACTCTTCCGAGCCGTCCCGGTCGCTGCTCCACCCCATCTGCCGATCGATCCGGGGAGGGCTGCAGACCGCCACATGCTTCCTCCGATACATGTGGAGTCGCCAGCAGCTTCTTTTCACCTGACAGTGAGGAGTTTCGCCAGGGGGATGTAGCGCGGGGGAGGATCATGCTATTCCCACCAGTTCCCCCTCCCCCCCCGAACAGGCACCATGACCGACCAGAGGAGGCGCTAGTGCAGCGACCAGGACACATACCCACATCTGGCTTCCCACCCGCAGACACGGCCAATTGTGTCTGTAGGGACGCCCGACCAAGCCGGAGGTAACACGGGGATTCGAACCGGCAATTGCCGTGTCGGTAGCAACAGAATAGACCGCTACGCTACCCCGAAGCCCCATCCAGTAAATTTTTAAGACCTATTAAACTTGTATTTCAGAAAATTTAAGACCTTTTAAGGCCTAAAATTCAAATAATTTAAGACTTTTCTAGACTTTTTAAGGACCTGTGAAGACCGTGTACAATGGACAGCACTATATGTCTACCTACACAAGTCTGGTTATTCAGCTTTAAACAGCCTGTTAATGCACAACAATACAAGGTACCGGGTGAGTGACTGTGCATGGAAAACAAGTGGGGGGGCCCAGGGGCATATGTGTTTGCTTCCTCGCTACCTTACCAATAGTCCATCCATAAACCGTGTTGACGCCGGTGCGCAGGGCTTCCGTCCTCCCCCCTACCAAGCTCTGTAGCGCCTCCCTCAGACTGCTCTGCAGAGGGGTGAGGGAGGGGCTATGGTCCACAGTGGAGGGGGCAGTCAGGGATGGGGGAGGGGCCGCACCACGTGAAGAGTCTGCGTGCTCCAAGCGAAGAGTAGCAGCGATGTGGAGGAGCTTCAGACGATAATTCTCTGTTTGAGCTGGACTGCCCTCTGCTGACAGAGAGGGAGATTAACAGAGAACGAACACTTGCTATTCAACTGGGACAGACGCATCCCGACAAAGGGCCTCGTTTGCTAGTGAAAATCCAGGCGTACAATCCATGTCTGTGCGAAAAATAACTACGCCTTTCCAACCAACAACCAATCAGTCATAGACACACACACACACACACATGCACACCACCTTCTTAAGGCAGAGTTTGGGATTTCAAACAGTAAAAAGAGAAGATTATTAAACTTGACCACATCACCTGGGTACAATATGTGTGGTTAAACCAGAGAAAAGGCCAAAATGTCCATCGGGACCAACACTTATCTTGACTATAATGCATTTTCTACATTTATACAATGTAACACTATAGCATGTTATAATGTTATATACATTGTACAATGTAACATTACAGCATGTTATAATGTTATATACATTGTACAATGTAACATTATAGCATGTTATAATGTTATAGACATTATACAATGTAACACTATAGCATGTTATAATGTTATATTCATTATACAGTGTAACATTACAGCATGTTATAATGTTATATACATTGTACAATGTAACATTACAGCATGTTATAATGTTATATACATTGTACAATGTAACATCATAGCATGTTATAATGTTATATACATTGTACAATGTAACATTATAGCATGTTATAATGTTATAGACATTATACAATGTAACATTACAGCATGTTATGTTATATACATAGTAAGACTACAGCTTTCTCAAAATGGTGTAATTAATTTTTGGGTCTGAAACGTAAGGCTCCAGTATCTTTATAATTTGTGTGTGTTGCACATTAATCATGAATTAAAGCTTCATTTCACATTTTCGGGTTATTTGGGAAATGTAACGTACTTATAGTGCTTTTAAAAGCCATCATATGCCGAGGCCTGACAAATTAAAGGCCTGATGTCTGCTTATAGTCACACATTATGATGATTTTTTTTTCGGACCTTGAATCCATTTTGATTGTGTGTGTGTGTATGTGTGTCTGTCCTTGCATTTATGCGTTCATGCTAGGGCTGTGTATTGGTGAAAATCTGGCGATACGATATGTATCACGGTATAGGAGATACGATTCAATATATCGCAATATATTGCGATACTGTAAAAAAGGCGATATACTGCAGTTTCCTAGGCCTGTGTTCTTTGTGCTTATGCTACTTCCTGTCACAGTTTACATTGTTGCGTTGGAGTGGAAGAGTCAAATGACTGAAGATAGATTACAACACTTAATCTAGAGGTCGTGGGGTTACACGACACAAAAAGTTTGTCACGAACCTTTACATGTAAACAATTAAAAGTCGACACAGTGGTTTTGAGAATCGATACAGCATCACAAACGATAATATCGTGATACTCGAGTATATCGATATTTTCTTACACCCCTAATTCACACATAAATTCTTAGTCAACAAAAAGAAAGTTCAAACCACCAATGTTTTGCTGGCTTACTTGAGAGTTGGGTTATGTGTTCGCCCTGCATGAGGGCGGTGAGGTACTGCGGCTTGGCCTGCTGTAAGACGCACAGAGACCATGCCACGTCTGTCCGAAGGAGGGGCTTCAGGCCTGACAGGCAGTCCTCCAGAGCAGGATGGACCTGCACAAAAAAAAACACAACACCAAAATGAAACATGACGGGGGCCATCACCCAAATGCTAAGGTCAAGTTTCAAAAACTAGGGAGTCCGAGAACAAGCATGTTTAACACCAGAACGAAATGACGGCCTTGGATTTTCGAAGTTTAATAACTTTGCCAAAAGAAAAAAAAAATACAGACCTGCCGCTCCGTGAATGCTCTTAAAATTGCATATATTTGCATTGAAATGAGTTTTAGACCAATTGCAAAAAAAAAAAAAAAAAAAAAACAAGTTATGATAAGATCTACCTAAAACGACCATGAACTGTCAAAATTAAAAATAACCGCTTGTTTTAGACCAATTGTGCGCGTCATCGTGTGCGTCATGTCACTATTTATGACGTGTGTTGTCGCATCATTTCCTTCGCAAAGTTTATTGCTCTGTCCTAGAAACACACCGGCGTTCTCCAGTGCATTAATTTTGCTGTCAGTCGTTTCCTAACAGACATAATAACATATGCAACACATTAATATCTCAACTGGGTATTTATCTTGACAGAATATAGAGTTTAAAAACCGGCGGTCATTTTGACCGCCCATGGTCGTGTTAGGTAGGAGTGAAATCCCGGTGGTTCTGGTGTTAAATCAGGACGAGTTTGTTCATCTGTGAATCGAAGATGGCGTCGACGTGTCGGAGCCGAGCTACCTTGCTGTAGAACTCCTCGGCTTTGTGGGGCTTGAAACCCAGTCTCGCCAACGTCATCAGCAGATTGCAGAGCTGAGGCGTACTGTACTTCAGATGGTTTGCTGTGTAATGCTGGAGGAAAAAAATGTGTAAAGAAAGTAAAAGAGAGACGAACAGACAAAGAAAATACAGATGTTTCAGATGAGATCGTCTGCTATCTGAGCGAAAGCGTCGGTGATATTGAAAATGAGCTGCGTGATAACTGGCCACCGGCTTGGGCCCTACCTCGGTAAAGGCCTCAAAGAGAGGGCGGTGGAGCCACTTGAGGAAGCCCAGGGATTTCGCACAGCGTGTGACGTCAGCCGGGCTGAGCTCAGGCACTCTGGGTAACAACTCTGAGGCCATTCGCTGCAACACCTGAGAATGGTGGAAATTCAGTTTCCCTGAGAAAAAGCAGAGGGAAAACAGAAATGACTAACATCCGTTTCATGTCATCCAGCAGACACTGATAGTGCTAAAATGAATATTGTGGGTTTCAACAAGTTAAATTTAAGACTTTCTAGGACCTTCATGGTCATACCGGCAAAAGTATGACAGAATAAAAATAAGTCCCTATTACTTACAAAAGTATATGATTTCTTTTTTCCCCACATTTTTTATTACAACGCTCATTGCAATATAATAAAAATACACAACATAATATAACAGCTGAGTGTGCTTGGACAAATTTTGACCCTGAGGTTTCTTCCTTTTTTTTTTCCTCCCTGTTTAAAGTTTTTGTTTTTTTTGGGAGTTGATCCTTATCAAATGCGAAGGTCTAAGGACAGGATGTTGGGGATAGCGTAAATAATAGACATTTTGATCCACATTCCATACCAGCTGGTGGTGGTAATGCACCATTTAGTTGTATTGCTGTAAAGCCCTGAGGCTAATTTGTGTTATTGGGCTATGCGAATAAAATTGACTTGACTTGACTTGACTTGACTAGGCCGCAAAGCTTGTGGTCCTGTTCTCCTGCCAAGGCAAAGAAGAAAGACCTCCATCATCTGGTCAATTTTTAAGACCTATTAAAATCGTATTCAAGACGATTTAAGACCATTTCAGGCCTAAAGTGGACATAATTGAATTTGAGACGTTTTAAAACGTTTCAAGGACCCACGGATACCCTGGTAAAAATGCTGTTGTTGGGTTTTTTTGGGGATTTTCCCCTCTTTTTCTCCCCAATTGTACCCGGTCAATTACCCCACTCTTCTGAGCCATCCAAGTTGTTGCTCCACCCCCTCTGGCGATCCGGGGAGGGCTGCAGACTACCAAATGCCTCCTCCGATACCTGTGGAGTCGCCAGCCGCTTCTTTTCACCTGACAGTGAGGAGTTTCACCAGGGGGTCGCAGCGCATGGGAGGATCACACTATTCCCCCCAGTTCCCCCTCCCCCCTGAACAGGCGCCCCGACTGACCAGAGGAGGCGCTAATACAGTGACCAGGACACATCTGGCTTCCCACCTCCAGACACGGCCAATTGTGTCTGTAGGGACGTCCGACCAAGCCGGAGGTAACACAGGGACTTGAACCGGCGATCCCCGTGTTGGTAGGCAACAGAATAGACCGCTACGGTACACGGACGCCCCAAAATGCAGATTTTTAACATCTGAGACACGGGTGGCATGAAAGGCAGCCAAATTAGTGAGGTGTCCAGATATTTCAGATCTTCAGTGTACGTATATATCTTCCATATTAGCGAAGAGGACATGACAGGAGCACGTGTTATGTTACCATAGGCATAGGCCAGGTCCAGTAACAGGGCGGTGGTGAGGTCTGACGACGGTTTCTGGAGGAGGTGATAAGACAGCGCTCTGAGCAAAGGGATGGACCTGCGGCTCTGAGCTGCGATGGACACGCACACCCTGCGGATGTCTTCTGCTGAGAAGCTCTCAGCCAGCTCCAGAGCCTGGGAGGGAGAATCACAGAGGACGCTTAAATAAATAAAAACACACACACACACACACACACACACACACACACGGCATACATGATAAAAACACATTTACTTCACGTGAATGACTGACAATAAAGAGCTCACACAAGTACGATATCCATCTCCTTTATGTCATCATCTACAATTTCATGAATGCCACCACTGAAACTATTTTAACTACTCGGAGAAATCCCCTTGACTGCTTATGTAAATGCTCCGACGTCACTTGGGTTCAGCAAACGGTGAGCGAGATATAAAAAATTCAGCCTTTCCTGGTGGTTTTTTCTACCCATGTTTTTTTCAGCTTCAACACCAGGAAAGTGTCTCAGTTTATTTATGTATGTATGTGTGTGTGCATGTGTGTCGGGCGGTACAGTGGTGCAGTGGTTAGCGCAGTTGCCTCTCAGCAAGAAGGTCCTGGGTTCGAACCCCGGGTTTGTCCAACCTTGGGGGGGGGGGCTATCTCAGGTCGTCCTCTGTGTGGAGTTTGCATGTTCTCCCCGTGTCTGTGTGGGTTTCCTTCGGGGGCTCCGGTTTCCTCCCACAGTCCAAAGACATGTAGGTCAGGTGAGTTGGACCATAAAGGTGTGAATGTGTGTCGGCCCTGTGATGGATTGGCGACCTATCCAGGGTGTCTCCCCGCCTGCCGCCCACTGACTGCTGGGATAGGCTCCAGCATCCTGCGACCTGAATTCAGATAAGCGGCATGGATATTTAAAAAAAATATATATATACATTATCAATCCATATAATGTTGTTATCCTGTTTCAGTGTTATATCCTTCTCTCACTCCGATGTGTGACTGTTTTGTCTTGTCTCTTCTCCTGCGTATGTGAAAGATGTGAGTCTCATTTGTGTGCATGTGTAGTCTCTGTCCTCTCAGGTCTACGTGGTGATGCTGGTCGCGTGGCTCAGGTCATGGGCTGTTCTGGTGGCATCAGGACACTGCTTGGCATCCTCCTCATCATATTCTTCATTCATCCATCCATTATTCAAACCGCTTATCCACCTCTCAGGGTCGCGGGGATGCTGGAGCCTATCCCAGCAGTCATTGGGTGGCAGGCGGGGAGACACCCTGGACAGGCCGGGGAGACACCGCCAGACCATCACACAGGGCCGACATACACTCATACCTAGGGGCAATTTAGCAAGGCTGATTCACCTGACCTCCATGTCTTTGGACTGTGGAAAGAAACCCATGCAGACAAGGGGAGAACATGCAAACTCCACACAGAGGACGACGCGGGACGACCCCCAAGGTTGGACTACCCTGGGGCTCGAACCCAGGACCTTCTTGCTGTGAGGCGATCGCGCTAACCACTGCGCCACTGTGCTCACAGGCTCTTGACATTAAATATTAGAAGCTAACGACCTGTGCATGAATTTACGTTGCATTTCCTATTCAATAAACTGACAGTTTGGTGGAGAACTAGTTTGATGGATATATAAGATAGATTGATGCAGATAGTTCAAAAGCTAAATATGCAGGATAACTCACAATAACTTAGGTTGATAACTTAACACATACCAAAATAAGTTGTTTGTCTGAGGAAAAGTAGCATTTGCCATTTTTTTACAGACAGTTTGATATGTAATTTTCAGTGTTTGGAGGATTTGTTGTTGTTTTTTAAACTTGTCTACTTCCTTCCATCCATTATACAAGCCACTTATCCCAATCGGGGTTGCGGGATGCTGGAGCCCATCCCAGCAGTCATCGGGCAGCAGGCGGGGAGACATCCTGGACAGGCCACCAGTCCAGCACAGGGCCGACACACTGTCTACTTCTACTTCCTACTTCTACCACATTGTCTATTTCCTTGGAAATAAAATGGCCGTTTTTTTTTTGGGGTTTTTTTTTCTCCCCTCTTCTCTCCAATTGTACCCAGCCAATTACCCCACTCTTCCAAGTTGTCCCGGTCACTGCTCCACCCCCTCTGCCGATCCGGGGAGGGCTACAGACTACCACATACCTCCTCCGATACATGTGGAGTCACCAGCCGCTTCTTTTCACCTGACAGACAGGAGTTTCACCAGGGGGACGTAGCGCGTGGGAGGATCATGCTATTCCCCTCAGTTCCCCCTCCCCCCCGAACAGGTGCCCCGACCGACCAGAGAAGGCGCTAGTGCAGTGACCAAGACACATACCCACATCCGGCTTCCCACCTGCAGACACAGCCAATTGTGTATGTAGGGACCCCTGACCAAGCCGGAGGTAACACGGGGTTTCGAACCACCGATCCTCGTGTTACCAGGCAACGGAATAAACCGCTACGCTACCCGGACGCCCCTATGGCCGTTGTTCTTAATAGTCCAGGCTTGTGATTCAGCTCCATCTAGAGCTGGACAATATATCTACATAATGTCAATATGTGGTGTAGGATTGTGATTCTGGTAGTATGGTGATACAACTTAAATGCTGTCAGTCCCTGGTCTTAAAGGCTGCATTACAGTATAGCAAGACAATTTTTTGAACTTATTTGTCTGTTTTAGCTCAGTGAAATGAACAATGAATGTCTCTACCTGACTGCTCATCATATCCACATTAATAATGATCATTTATCATTATTTTCTTGTGTGTAAATATCTTATGAAAGCACCAATAGTCTTCCGATGCATATCAACTTATTATCCATATTGAGGTATTCAGTCAAAAATATCATATTTGTCCGGGTAGCATGGCGATCTATTCCGTTGCCTACCAACACAGGGATCACCGGTTCGAATCCCCGTGTTACCTCCGGCTTGTTCGGGCGTGCCCTACAGACACAATTGGCCGTGTCGGCGGGTGGGAAGCCCGATCTGGGTATGTGTCCTGGTCGCTGCACTAGTGCCTCCTCTTGTCGGTCGGGGCGCCTGTTCAGGGGGGAAGATGAACTGGGGGAATAGCGTGATCCTCCCACGTGCTACGTCCCCCTGGTGAAACTGCTCACTCTCAGGTGAAAAAAAGCGGCTCGCGACTCCACATGTATCGGAGGAGGCGTGGTCGTCTGCAGCCCCTCCTCGGGTTGGCAGAGGGGGTGGAGCAGTGACCGGGACGACTCGGAAGAGTCGGGTAATTGGCCAAAGTACAATTGGAGAGAGAAAAAAAAGAGGAGGGGGGGTCAAAAAAATAAAATAAAATCATATTTGATTCCGTCAATATCGCTCAGCTCTGGTTCCGTCACAGCCAGTAAATCAGGCAGCAATTCAGGTTGCACTCTTTTTTGAACTACGTTTAAACCAAACACACAAATGTCACAATCTCCAAATTGACAAATTTTGAGGAATTGTTTGCAAATTCCCCCCATTACGAAAAATTGTACAGACATTAGAAGAGGACAATCTGTGTTCATTCCCTTCTCACATAGCTGTTGTGTAGCATAATGGCAGCTTTGAGGCTGATGGGGTGTTAAAACCAGTTCAAGTTCAAGTGTAAAGTGTGCCTTTGTGTATACCTTGTCTTCTAGTCTGTCCATCAAGGTGGGTGACATGTGTTCTCCTTTGGATATCAGACTGCTCACAGTTTTGGAATCGGAAATCTCAGTCCAGCGCAGCTCCAGCTGTTTTAAAGCGGCATTCACTATGGCCACCTCCTGCTGGCCTTTCCTTCCTGTCCCCGCATCCAGCAGGTAGGCCAGTTGCTTGTAGCTCAGCCTGCGGATTCGCCACAGAACCTCCATCTCAACTGAGCTCAGCACAGCGGCCGTGGAGGGCCCATTCAGAACCCAAAGAGCCCTTAAGACAGAAACTAGAGTGCCATTCCACACTTTAGAGACCTGGTTAAAAAAACCACACACACACAGACACAGAGACACACACACACACACACACACACAAAAACATATCACCCTAAATATCAAGCATGCTACTTTAAACTGATGCTACTCAGCTAGTAACGGTTTTCATCATGCCATTTTATGTGAAAGTTGTATATAAGAAAAGTTGAATGAAACTGCCAGAATATCAAAATAACTAAAAAAAAAATAATGCTGCAAAAAAATTTTTCCACTTGCTTCAAGTGACAAAGCTGACAAGTGGCTGAATAGACCATATGAGAAAGAACGGTGGCAAAATGACTTTTCAATTTCTCTAATGGCAAATATTATACAATCTTTCTATTGCTTCTCTTGAATGTTATTGATGACACACAGATTCTAAAGCCAGCTAAAGAAAACACAAATGATTCACATTGGATTTTTTTTTACACTTTGTCACCTTAACATGGCCAGCATTTTGTCTGTCTATACCTTCTAGTACCCTTACCTGCCTGTTTATATTATCCATCATATCCTGCAGCCTTGGATCCTTCATTAGTTCTGAGTTTTCTACTATAAACTTGCCCTTAGCTCCCTGGACCAACCGTGCCAACTTCACCACAGTCTTAGCAGCTTGATTGGCATTTCCGCCCTGCTCTTTCCAGGCATGCAGAACTTCCTCTGGGGTCGTTGCCTTTTCCACAAGATCATCCAGTTGGGTGCGTGTAGGTGTTGGGGAAAGGTTCTCCTCTAGAGCAAAAGCCCTCCCCTCACAAAATAACCTCCCTGAAATCCGGGGCAAGGCCTGAACCCAAACCAGGTCTGCAGGCCCAGCCAAAGGGGAAGGCAGACGGGCCACTGCAGCCTGAGGGGAAGCCCTGGAGAAGAGACGGGCCCATCTACCCAATAAACGACCAGCCATGGGGTCGGCTGGAAAGGATATGGAGCAGCTGGGAGAGGGGGAGACCTGAGGGACAATTTCTCACAATGCAGCAGCCAGAGTCACCATTCCATACAACACCTGAAGGACAGAATGAAAGGTGAGTTTAGGGCTGCATGATTATGGCTAAAATTATCATCACAATTATTTGTCTTAATATTGCAATCACGATACAATCTGTAAGTAAGAGCAAAGAGTCTTCACACAACATATTACAAGCACAGAGAACAGATCTGCAAGAGAAGTTAACAGAGGAAGAATGGTCAGAAGCACGCTCTTTAGTTCAAACCCAAACTACAAACACACATTCTAAACTACTGCAGTATAAGTGGATAAGCAGACAGTACATTACTCCAAGTAGGTTGCATCACTTTAACCCCAATATTCCCAACACTTGCATTAAATGTAATCACCAGAGAGGATCTTTGTTCCAACTGCATGTTGGAATGCCCCCAGATAATCTGTTTTTGGAAGAAGCTGCTGGATCTGTAAAGAGGTAAGAGGTGTCTCTTAATCCTAAATCATGTATATTGAATATTTACCCAGATGGTTTTGTGACCTCTAAAAATGTAGGATCCGTACTCAACATCTGCTTTTTGGAAGCTAAACGGTGTGCAGTCTGCACATGAATGAAACAAACAACCTATGTAATTTCACAATGGCTGAAAGGGATGACTTTGTACTTTGCTTTAGAAAAGATAAGTTACACCGCAAAGAATAAGCTTGACAAGTTTTGGGGCATTTGGAACATCTTCTGTAACTTCCTGGAGAATCATAATATTGAAGTAGATGGATGGAATGTTGAACTGTATTGAACTGATTCCCATTTAGGGCGGTATCTCGCCCTCCCCTCGTTTTTCTTTTTTTAAACAACAATAATTCTTATTTGAATTTACTCATTATTGTTTAGTCATCATCATCTATGCTGTATTTTTGTACACATATACACCTTGTTCTGTGTTGTTCTTTTTTCTAAAACAAAATAATTCAATAAAGACATGTTTAAAAAATATTGCAATCACGATTATTCATCCATTCTGGGGAACAGAATAGTTGGTAACACTTTAGTATGGGGAACATAAAAAAACTTAATTACTAGTGAATTAGTAATGATCAAGATGTCACTTTAGTATGGGGAACATATTCTAAGTAACAAAAACTTAATTTACAGTAATTTAACACTATTAACACTTGTAGTTTTTTGTTTTGTTATGTAAGAACAGACCATATTCATTAAGTGTTAGTAAGGGAGAATAACTCTTCTTGTGGTACTACCACCTTATAAAGTCCAGACTAAGCAAAGCATATTGCGATGGTACTACTAATAAGCAATAATTCTGAGGTTATAGAGGGAAAACTCATAGTTAATGGCTTACTGGTTGTATAATAAGGCCATGCAGAATAAGGCATTAATGAGTGCGTAATAATGACCAATTAAGAGCCAATATGTTGCTAATTTGCATGCTAATAAGCACCTAATTAATGGTGACTACATTCCCCATACTAAAGTGTTACCAAATAGTTTTACTGAGTATTTTAAACCAACAGACAACTGTCCTTGACATTCATTATGAATTTTGTAAACCTATAGTAAATAAGCATTAACATGTGCACCTTCTAATCAAAATAATAATACTTCACACCAGAGCAAGCCAAACCCAGCAGAAACAATCACCCCCCCCCCCCCCCCGGCCACGATCAGTTAATTGTGGTCGCCATGGTCAAGATCGTTTTTAACATCCAATTTATTTTGCAGCTCCAGATGAGATGGAAGTTTCGGCAAAGGAGACATTTATGCTCTTGAAATGTTAGTTACATGATGGTGGATGAGCGGACTTGTTCTCTTCTTAATTCATTGATAAGTCTATCTGTCATGAAACAATGCTGGTCCAATTGTTTAGCGTCATCATATTTCAAGAAGTTTGCAAGAAGTCAAACCGTCTTTCATTCGCCTTTTGTTCTCAGTGTTGTGAGGATCCCTCTACCCACCAAATAAACTGGGAGCTGCAGCAGTCCTGGGCTCCCAGCCTGGTACGGCTAGCTACCAAGCGACACAACTTGGTGGCTAGCCGGCTTGGTTGTGTAACACCACATGAAGGGTTAGGGACACACATGTCATCGTGAACAGCAATTTCAGGGATTTTCTTTTTTAACCTCCACCGACCCAAACCATCATGCACTTCAAGGATAATGATACTGAAGAGGTGTCCAGTGGACCACCGATTTCCTCCCAGCAAGCTGTTCCTGACCTTGCGAGCAGGGAATGAGGCGTTATGAAAGGTTTACGGCGGCAGCGACGCTCCCTTCTCTTCCCGTGTAACAGGTATTATGGCTAACAGTAGCATGGGACACATATGACGGGAACATCTGATATAACCCCACAGCACGGCTTACCTGGACAAATTAAATAACCTGACAAAGTCTACGGCGCCGTCATTCGCATGGCGCTGTCAGTAACAGTCGCACGTAAATGACGTCAGGCTGACGTCGTCACGTGACCCGCGCTCTAAGCAGCCGTTGGTTGGAACTTTTTCGCGTCCCGGTGACGCGCTCAGTCACCGGCTCATGACAACAACGTGTCAGGTCAGCCCACCAGCCACATTTTTTTGGAATAACTTAGTGAATGATGTTGAATGGAAGAAAGTTCGGTCGTTACCACAAGGATTTTTTTTAACAAACAAAGTCAAAGAGATTTCATTTACATTGCTACACAAATTCTACCCTGCAAAACAATATTTATCAAAGTTTAAAAATGATACAGATGTTGAATGTTCTTTTTGCCAAATGCATCTGAAACATGTGTCCACTTATTCTGGTCATGTCAGTTCACTATTTTGTTCTGGTGAGAATTTAGCAGCAGCTTTTGGAGGCGACCACGACGGAAATGGAAAAATTAAAACGGTAGTTTGACAAAAAAAAAAAAGAAATTATCCTTAAACATGCACAAAACAGAGTTTATGTTGTTTGGAAATTATAAAATAAACACCAAAGTAAAAGCAGTGATTGACAATATCCCAACTACTTACTACTACTACTACTACTACTACTACTACTACTTTCGGCTGCTCCCGTTAGGGGGCGCCACAGTGGATCATCCATTTCCGTGTCTTCCTGTCCTCTGCATCTTCCTCTGTCACACCAGCCACCTGCATGTCCTCCCTCACCACATCCATAAACCTCCTCTTTGGCCTTCCTCTTCTCCTCTTCCCTGGCAGCTCCATATTCAGCATCCTTCTCCCAGTATACCCAGCATCTCTCCTCCACACAGGTCCAAGCCATCTCCACCTTGCCTCTCTTGCTTTGTCTCCACACCGTCCAACCTGAGCTGTGCGAGCAAAGCTGGCAAGGAGCATTGCAGTCATGGGAAAAGCAAGACACATTCTGGATCATAAATCATTGCACACTCCGTATTGTTCATTTATTTTACCATATCTGAGCTACTGTGTGGAGGTATGGGGTAACACCTACAAAACCACCCTATAACCATTATGTATACTACCAAAAAAAAGAGCCATAAGGATAGTTAATAATGTGGGATATGGTGAACACACCAACAAGCTATTTTTAAAGTCAAGTGCCTTGAAGTTCAGGGAATTAGTAGAATTTAACACAGCACAAATAATGTTCAAAGCAAGAAACAATCTATTACTGAGTAATATGCAAAACATATTCTCAGATGGAGAAGGGGAATGTAATTTGAGAGGGAAATTAAACTTCAAGAAATGACGTGTTCGAGCAACTTTGAAGAGCATGGGGCATTTTAATCTGTGGGGTAAAATTGTGGAGCAGTCTGAGCATGGAGCTCAAACAAAGTCAAACATTACACAGTTCAAGAAGAAGCACAAAGGACTGATTATCAACAGATATAGGCATGATGAAGAGTTGTGTTAACTGTCTTAAGTTTTATTTATCTGTAAACATTTCTTATTACATTTTTTTCCATATTTCTTTCTATGATACCGAGTAGATATTTGGGTTGTATGTGGCACTGAGATCTGTTTATTCTTGGCACATAACATTAGGATGTGTTTTTATTTTCTCTTATCGTTCACAATAGTTGAGTTTGTATTGTGCAGTACACTGAATGTGAACTACACAGTACAGTGGGAACTGAGTTTGTAATGTATAGTAGCTGAATTAACTTAACAGTGGCTGAGAAGGGGTAGGAAAAAATCCTCCTACTGCTTTTCCAACATGTAACAAATAATCTGATGCACACAGAGATTTGTTCACTGAGTCTGATGTGTGGATTTGTTGATCACTTCAGATTATTGGCACTGGCTTATCTGTATGTAATATCCTGCTTATTCACATGTTCAAATAAATCATCGTCATTATCATCACTGTCTGATGTCTTTGGTCAGGCATGCCAAATGTGTCATTTGAAGTGCAAACTCAAACATCCCTGATATATTCATCCAGGCAAAACTTTTCACACTGGCAAATTCCATGTTGCCCATCCGACCGCCATCCCAGCGCCATTTGAGATGGTATGACTATGGTATCACCTAGTGGACAGTACAGTACTTCTACAGCAGGGCTAAATGGCAATTGACATCATAAAAGTGCTAAAGTTTATTGATATTATTATTATTATTATCATTATAATTATTTGGGTATATTATATTTGCCCTTGAAAAGCAACTCAAAAAAAATCAAAAACACATGTCAAAGGTTATTTTGGAAGAGAGGAAAAGAGAGGAAAGCAGAGGGCTCCCTCCCATCATCATCATCAGACTATCCAGCCCATCGGCGGTCGCTCGGGGTCAAGTATGACTGTCATCCTTCTGGGTCCTTCTGGGTCTTCACGTGGGTGTAGAGGCCCACCCTGGAGCCACATAATGGGAGGACGCCTGCGCGTGACAGCTTTTTACGTGGAGTGGCTGATCCACCTGCAGCCACCACACTGTCCTTGGCAGGGGGTGGCCAGGGTCCAATGGCATGGAGAACCAAGACAATTGGGGACCACCCTCTGTTGCAGCCTTAATACGCCTTCACTGCCGTTGTGACCTGGAGACATCTTCTACCAGTTCCGCTGTTGAGGTCTTTGTTGGTTCGCGCTTCTTCTTGAACCTCCCCCTTGACCTATCCGCCTTGGGTGACCCCACCAGGGGCCAAGCTCCGGACAGCATAGCTCTTGGGATCATTGGTACATGCAAAATTCTCCACCACAGCATGGTGGTGATTCAGGAGAAGCATCATCAGAAGACAAAGAAGAGTGCTCATACCTTATCTGTACAGTACCTTTCTCATACAGCCCAGGAGAACATGAAGTATTAATCCTGGTATTGCAGTTTATGTATGCAGCAACTGTGCCTCTGGCTCTGAAGATGAGTCAAATTAAAGTGAATTCAGGTGACTTGTACAACTTGTTTTTAATGACAGTTGCAAAAGGCCTCACTTTTTCCCCAATAAAAACACCAGCATCCCCACAACACTTGAACAAATGCATCTCGCAAAGAAGAACTGTTAATTTAGGAACAAGAGGACAAAAAGTCATGGACTTAATTGCTGCTTGTAATATGTCGGTGGCATTCTCAAGCGAGTGCTTTGCTGGAATTCGTTCTTTTTTAATCCCGGTTGTAGGCTAAAAAACAGTCGTAGACAAAATTATCGCCTCACAAAATTATAACAGCTAGTGTTGCTAATGCTAGCTGTTCTGGTCTGAGCTTTTGGGGGGAAAGGCTCTGACGTCATATAACCTCTGCAAATAAACTCACTATGACACAGCACCATCCAACACCAGTATGAAATGACCCCTAATCTGCAGCTCAGGGCATCACAAAAAGCCAGCCAACCAGATGGAAATAAATAAATAAACCGACCTTGATATCTGACCCAAAGTTAACATGGTACAAGAAGAGCTGACATTCTGTTGCGTTTGAAAAAGACGGAGAGTTTCAAAACCCCCCAACGTGCAGACTGATGAAATTTTTCTCCAGAGCAGGTCAAAGTTCACTGCTAGTTCTAAATTACAGGAGGTAGAAAATTAAGCTAACTGTAGAAAACAACGACCTGTGGTTTGTGCGTGGACGTATGTAGACCTTGTTTACACTTGGTTTTAAAATGCGTTCTGGGCGATCGGCTCACAAGTGGACACATCGCTGTTTATACCTGTGACTATCATACGTCACCAGATGCGCCCTGCTGATCACTTGTGATCAGATTTCATTACTAAGAAGAAGAAGAAGAAGAGGAGGAGGAGGAGAAGGGGAAGAAGATGATGATGATTATGATGATGATGATGATGATTACATCCTTGTCAGGGACGCATCCGGACGCATTAGCATTTACACTACAAAAGATATGTGGTCAAATGTGTCCCAGACCACCTCAGCAAGTGGTTTGAGTAACCGGTTCACAAAACGTTTTGGTGGTCGTTTACACTTGTGTTTGGCGCTGTCCACTTGTAAGCCGATCACAAAAACGCATTTTAGAACCGAGTGTAAACGGGGTCTGTGTGTGTTTGTGAACATGCTTTTGTCAGTCACCTTCTGTGTCTCGCTCTTCCCCCCCTTCTCCTTTACTCCTGCCATCAACATGCAGCTGGTTGCGATGTGAGCTGATAATACCGCTGTGATAACATGCATTTACACTGCCGCGGCCGTTCAACCGCATGCTGTACGGTTCTGACGCCATTAAACACAACTTATCTAACCTGGCTGTTGTTCACCCAGGATGCAACAGGAAACGGGCAGGGGCAGGGGGGACAGAGTGACCTTAGCTCCCTTCTCAAGAAGTTTGGTTTAACGTTAAAGTTACATGTAATAGCTTCAAAGTGCTGGATCTGACTGTATGTGTTGTAGGTGATTATATAATCTCCTTCTTCCGGCTTGTTCCCTGTTTCTTAGGGGGTCGCCACAGCGGATTTTACAGTTTCCATCGGTACCCTGTGAGGGCACAGCACCAATGGCGGCCATTGTTAGTCCGGGCCTTGACCGATCTGGTATGGTCTTGTCAATCCGCATACTGATTTGACTAACTTCAACTTGAGCGCCGAATTAATATTACAGATTTATCCACCATTGACTAGCTGGGATCACGGTATGCCCACACCTGAACCCGATCACAGTCCCCTTTTGTTTCTTGTTAGGGTCACAATATTCCCACCATTACTTTAGAGTGGAATGGCCCCTGTTTCAGTGGCTCCTCGTGTCGTGTTCGGGGGGCCGCTGATGCAGGTTTGGCGTCACAGCGGCGCTGCAGAAAACCTCTCGCAGTAAAAGGCAGCATTGACCAAATGAGCCTTTCACTGAAAAGTTAAGCGATGTCCTTGACCTGATGGGTATGAACGAGACGCCTTGTCCGCACTTCTCCCAAAGTCTTGTATACGTTCATTCCGTGAGGGAGTTTTCAACCTTTTTCGGTGCCATTGGCAAACCGTCGCACACCTTCAAACTCGCAGTCACAAACCAAACCCAAACTGTCCAAGCCTGTGGGACTAACGTGTGTGAATTCTGTTATAATGTGGCTTTATCCACCTGCAGGCCTTCGCTTAGCGGTGGTAACCTTTAAATTCAGGTGACGCCATCCTGTGATTGAAAGGTGGTAAAGCTTAATCCCATGATGCATAGCAAAGTCTCACGATCGACAAGACTGTATGTCCATGACTGTATTTTCACTCTGCCAATGTGCCTGTGAGCAAGGCAGTTTTGCAGCACGTGCGACAGGCCGGGTGGAGCCGCTCAGTGGTCAACTACAGAAGACTGGCTGTACTTTTCTGCTCGGAGGTGTGAGTCTAACTCCATGTCAATCGGGTAGGGTGACATTGGTCCACCTTAACCTTCACCGTTCCTCTGCTTTTTGCTCCACCAGGTTGTTATCAGCAACAGAAACGTGCTGGCAGGAGATACGAGATACCAAAGACATACAGGCCTACGCACAGGTTCTGATAGGACTGTGAGATTGTGTGTGTGTGTGTTGTGTGTGTGTGTGTGTGTGTGTGTGTGTGTGTGTAACCTGGCTAGGGGTGACATTGCTGCCACTTAAGGTACCATACTTGGAAGGGCACATCATTTAAACATGTTTAAACATGAGTGTGTGTGTGTGTGTGTGTGTGTGTTTCTGAGGGGGTTCTGTGCGCATGTGCAGAGTGAATGGGGGAGGTTCGGGGTATATAAACCATTTTCCAAAAAAATCTGCCCCGTTTCTGGACATTTTGTGCGCATGTGAGGAGTGTGTAAATGTGTTTGGGTGCAGACCTAAGCAACAGCCAAGATTTCGGTGGGAAAGAAGGATCGAGTGGTCTGGACCTCCATTGACTTGGGAGAGGAGTCCCCTTTCTCATCAGCAACCATGAGCAAAAAGGTAAGGCGACGCGAGCGGTTGAACCGAAAGCAGTAAAATGTAAGTTTGTGTGTCGATGGAGTAAGGTGAAGACAGATCCTTAAGCAACAAAAAGTAGAAACGCTCTCCATTGCCAGGATATTAAAGCATGTTAAAAGACCACGGAGTCAGCTGACAGCCATCCAGAGTTTTGCAAGTCAAACATCTCGGCTTACGGAGGTGTCCCGTCCCACCCGTCTCTACAACCCACTGTTACAGTTTTACTCCATCACAAGTCATAATTATCAGGTCCGTTGGGGTTTTGAAGGTGGTTTTCATGTAAAGTATTCACTGTCTCATTATATTCTTTTTTAATTCCCTCATAAGGGTTAACTGTGGATTTTAGAATAGTTCTCCAGTACCGTAATGATTATTGCTGAACCAGAATCAGAATCAGAATCATGTTTCTTGGCCATGTAGGTTTGCACTACATGCAAGTTTGACTCTGGTCTCGTGGCTCTCTGTGTGTACTTAACATAGAATAGCAACACTACAGCACAACAATCTTCAGATATATACACAAGGGTTGACTTATACAGGCGAAATAAGAGGCGATAAAGTGCAGAGGTGCAGAGAATATATCAGAGATGCTGAAATAGATGTTGTTGATTGTCAGTCCCAGAACGTTTGACCCAGTATGAGACAGTGTAGTGTGTGTGCGAGAGAGAGAGAGAGAGAGAGAGAGAGAGAGAGAGAGAGAGAGAGAGAGAGAGAGAGAGAGAGAGAGAGAGAGAGAGAGAGAGAGAGAGAGAGAGAGAGAGAAAGGGAGAGAGGAAGAGAGTGTGTGTGAGTGTACCAGGTTTTCTATCCTAGTGGGGGTCAAATGTCCCCATCAGGATACAAAAACCTGAAACCACCTACCTTGTGGGGACATTTTATGGGTCCTCACTTCTTTAAGGGTCTATTTTAGGGTTAGGACTTGGGTTTAGGGTTAAGGTTAGAATTAGGTTAAGGTTAGGGTAAGGGTTAAGGTTAGGATTAGGTTAAGGTTAGGTTAAGGGTTAAGGTTGGGTTAGGGTAAGGTTAGGATCAGGTTAAGGTTAAGGTTAGGGTAAGGTTAGGATTAGGGTAAGGGTTAAGGTTAAGGTTAGGGTAAGGTTAGGATTAGGGTAAGGTTGGGGTAAGGGTTAAGGTTAGGGTAAGTTTAGGCATGTAGTTATGATGGTCGAGGTTAGGGTTAAGGAATGGGGAATGAATGTAGTCAATGAGGGGTCCTCACAAGTGTAGGGTGACATGGCATGTGTGTGTGTGTGTGTGTGTGTGTGTGTGTGTGTGTGTGTGTTAGTGTAGGTGTGAGATGGGGGTTATTTCTGACATCTAGCAGTAGCTGATTTCCAGACACGTTTCCCTGCAAGTGTAGAGACATTAACTTGTGGACATACTCAACAATCACGAGGTCTCTTATGATTCTACAAGGTGGGCTATTACCTGCTCTGGATATATCAACACATCTAAACAGCTTTTCTCCATAGTATCTGAGATGCTGCCAGGTATTATATCACAAGACTGGACTTTTTACCAAGTATTTTCCCTTTTTTGTAAGGCGGCCATAACTGTCAGTGTGTCTCTCACTATAAGTGGAATTTGTTTCTGTACATGCCGGGTTACAATTTACAATCTGACTTTAAATTCACCTTTTCCCAACCTATTCATGCATGTAAAAATCTCTCTCTCTCACACACACACACACACACACACACATAAATTGTCTGTATAGCTATAACTTTGCAAGACTCATTTTGTATGTCTGGCCTGGCATCTATTTATTTAAGTTGTCAACGGTTTTTTGTCATAGCAGTTCAAACCAAGGAGAACTCGAATTGTTCATTTTAGAGGGGTCGATGGAAAGGATTCATTTGCATATCTCAAATGGGTCAATAATTAAAACCTATGAGAATTAAAGTGGCAATGAAATTTCATTTTACCATGTTTTAGTATTGCTATCTTTCATCATACCATCCTCATCATCAATACAGATAGAAACATGTTTTTATCCACATCACTCTTAAAATAGTGGTGATATTACAAATCTCACTTCCTGTCTGTCTGTCCGTCTGCCTGTCTGTCTGTCCGTCTGCCTGTCTGTCTGTCTGTGTGTGTCTCCGTGTCTGTCTGCTCACCTCCCTTCCTTTAGGACACTTACAACATGTTCGAGATGGATGGAGAGAAGGAGAAGGGGAAGAAGAAGAACAAGAAGATGGCAAAGAAGGAGAAGCTGGAGGGCATGAAGAAAGAGATGGATATAGTAAGTCTGATGAGCGATGTCCTCATCTCACTTTGTGGCTGAGAGGCACAGAGAGAGAGAGCACGAGGGGGGGGGGGTGATTGACATTGTGCACTGATTGCGCTCTTGTCTCCCCCTGTAGGATGACCATGAAATAACCATAGAAGAACTTGAAATGAGGTACAACACCAGCGTTACCAAGGTATTTCGAACTTCTCGTCCTTTCCTTCTTCCTCCCACCCTTTCTTCCTTTTATGATCCCAAATTCTGTTCATTTTAGCTTCCCTGTCATTCTTCTCCTCCTCCTCCCGCACACTCACTGACTTTCCTCCCCAAGCCTGTGGTCCCAGCTTTACCAAGGTTTATCAAGTTAAGATACATTTTCCTCCATCTCCTCCTCCCCCTCTCCATCTGCAGGGTCTGACCACCACCTTCGCCGAGCAGGTCTTAGAAAGAGATGGTCCTAATGAACTGAAGCCCCCCAAAGGAACTCCAGAATACATCAAGTTTGCCAGGCAGCTGGCGGGGGGGCTGCAGTGCCTGATGTGGGTCGCTGCCGCCATCTGCTTCATTGCCTTTGGAATTGAATTAGGGAGAGGGAACCTCACCAGCTTTGACGATGTGAGTTTGATTTCTGTAACTACGGACCAGGTTCAGTTTCCTTGATATTCTCAATGCAGTAATTACAGGGATTTCTGCTTTGCGATACAACTATGAGAAATACATTGTGTGCTTCCATTAGGTGCTTTCTGTCCTGAGATGGGGAAGCATTCACATCCCGCACTGCTTTATTTGATATCATAAGGCCCGTGTGTGGCCATGTTCCATTCACCTGGTTGAACTGAACGGGGATAGAAAATGACAAAAATTGGTTTATTCAGTATTTAGGAGTTGGAACAGGCTAGAAGGTGGGAGGTCAAAAGAAGAGGGAGGAGGGCGAGCTAAAGGCAAATCACCTGCTGCCGGTTTCTATGGTAACATCTCATCTTTCCCACTCCAGCTGTACCTGGCCATCACTCTGATTGCTGTCGTTGTGGTGACTGGCTGCTTTGGTTACTACCAAGAGTTTAAGAGTACCAACATCATTGCCAGTTTCAAAAACCTTGTGCCACAGGTGGGATGGATAAGATACAAGTATATTATATGCATGTGTTTAAAAGCAATTAGCGACAAAGCTCAATGCATACAAATTGAGGTTGTTGTGCCCTCTGAGGGTAAACCTTGGTAACTAATGTGTTTCAGTCTCTGCTGGATCCATGTCGCAACAGGCCATCATACATATATATTTTTAGTCAAACTTAAAGTAGGAACTATACTGACACAGTTCCAGAAGCATCCATGTACATTTATAATATCTCTTTTTACCCTCCTCATTCCACCACCCTACCCCTCCATCATCCGTAGCAAGCCCTGGTGATCCGTGATGGCAAGAAGAACCAGATAAATGCCAACCAGTTGGTGGTTGGAGACCTAGTGGAGATCAAAGGAGGAGACAGAGTCCCCGCCGATATCCGCGTCATCACTGCTCAGGGATGCAAGGTAGAACCGAGGGTCAGGAAAGGACCCTATTTCAGAACGAGGGAGAACATGCACTGACATCAAAAGAGGAACAAGAGCTAACTAAAATATAACAGACAGATTAGCCTGGTTTCTCATATGCTGGCAGGTATTTACATTTCACTTGGTTGTGGCACTATCTGGGACCAACTCCTACGACCTCTTTGAGTGGATGGATGGATGGACGGACGGGCAGACAGACAGACGTGTAAATATATTCTGACACGTTTTCATGTATCGGCAGGTTGATAACTCATCTCTGACAGGGGAGTCAGAGCCACAGACCAGAAATTCAGATTGTACTCATGAGAATCCTTTGGAGACCAGGAACATTGCTTTCTTCTCTACCACTTGTCTGGAAGGTATGTCATACTATACAGTAATATCTATACCGCTGCCGACCCAGAAGCAAAAACCTTGACTTGTCTTTCCAACCATGACGGTGACTCGTGACAAAGATCATTGCTGTGTTACCTGGTCCTTTACCACTATTCAACCAGCTTCTATATTCTTCTCAAGAAATTTTTTTTTTGTTACCTGTATCTACTGTACTGCTAAACAATGTACTGGTAGCTCCCTCCTGCTCCCCTAGGTGTCAGAGTGGACTTCTTCATTGGTGTCATTTTCAGTTGTATCCAACCATCCCTTTTCCATCCCTCCTCTCTTGTTTACTCTCATCCTCTGTTGTCTTCTCCAGGTGTGGCTACTGGTGTGATCATCAGCACGGGAGACCGCACCATCATCGGTCGTATTGCTAGCTTGGCCAGCGGTGTCGGCAACGAGAAGACTCCCATCGCCATAGAGATCGAGCATTTCGTTGACATCATTGCCGGTTTGGCCATCTTCTTCGGCTTCACCTTCTTCGTGGTGGCCATGTTTATCGGATACGCCTTCCTGGAAGCCATGATCTTCTTCATGGCTATCGTGGTGGCGTACGTGCCAGAGGGGCTGCTTGCCACCGTTACTGTGAGTTTCTCTGCTGCTCCTCAAAATGTTTTAAAGGACTTCTGTATCTCAACCAAGCATTCATGACATCTGACTCTCACTGAGACTTGGCCTTGTTGGTGATGTCATCTATAATGATATTCCCAGACAAAACTGGTAATAATCTCTGTCAATTTGTCTTTTCTGCAGGTTTGTCTCTCTCTGACCGCTAAACGTCTCGCCAGGAAGAACTGCGTTGTGAAGAATTTGGAGGCTGTAGAGACGCTAGGTGAGAGTGCCAAACACAACCAGCCATCCACGAGTATCTTCAAAGACTAATATAGGGCATTCAAGCCCCCATAAGGGTGAACTGCCATTGTACAGCTATAGACATATCATTATTAAAGAACAACAACACGTTGTTAAGAACAACTAAACCCTAGGCCATTTTAGTGAGTTTGCTGTCATCTATGGGTTAAAACCATGTAAAGAAACCATTCCTGCCATTACAAACATGGCAAGATAAACACAGCTGCAGCTAATAACATTAATAATGGATCTTTTGGGTGTAGGTGTGCAAAGAACCAGCATTGACAGTAGTAGTGACAGTTGTTTGGGCTGGCTCTGTCTGTCAATGCTGATAAATCAAACAGACCCATAATGTTATTAGCTGCAGCTGTGTTTATCCTGCTATGCTTACATCACAAGGTACCAAGACCAACCTGACATGTTTTTAACCTTTACGTGGTTTTAGACCTGTAGATGTCAGCAAACTCACTAAAACAGTTGGGTGTTTAGTTACTCTTTAAGGCTACATCAGCTTCCTGCATAGGGATGTGGGGGGTGCGACAGCTTCCCTTTACTTCACCAAAGAATTGGTGCTTAAACTTGTCTGACTTTCATTTCTGTCCTTCATATTTCTTTACAACATAAAGAGTATAGGCTTTCATAGCCTGGTGATGTGATTGTCAGGAATGATAAGCCTGTCTCCTGCTCAAAGCACTTCATGCATCTTTAACTATGTAAACAAATAGCCAGGCCAGTGCAGTTTGCAAGATGGCCTGGCCTGGTGATCTCGCATCATCACCATCAACGAAGGTATAAATGGTAAATGAAGTAAAATGCTAAAAAAAATATATGCTAGGATAAAAAGTAAAAGTACAGTTCTGAAAAGTGTCCAAATGTGCAAGGTGCCATGCACCACCTGAGCCAGCTGCAGGGACCTACTTTTTCCATTTTAGGCTATTTTCATTTGACCTCATGTTCTGTTTCATACAATTTATTTTCGAGATATGTGGAATAGGCAGCCTTCATTCAGAAGTGATCTCTTTTTCAAGTAGGCTGCAAATATTTGTATCTTCAAGGGTCTATGATTTGCCTAATGACTTTTGGTTTTCCAGTTTTTATTAAAGGATTTTATTAAGGCTTCATGACTGATATAAGTGTGCGTGACATCCTAGGTTATGCCTCTTTAATATGAACCACTTTTTTATTGTCATAGTAATAAAGATGCTTTGTGAACATTTGAATTTTACTTTCCAGTTTTCTTAATAGCTGTATACTTCTCAAATTATTTAAAATTAAAGCCTTGGGCCTCCGCGGTGGTGCAGCAGTCTAAGCACAGGCTTTGTGTTGATGTAGTTGCCCACCGGGGACCTGGGTTCGCGCCTTGGTCTCGCCAGATCCGACTATGGCCGGAGTCAATGAAGCAGTAACAATGGCAAATGCTGCTTCATTGAGAGTGAGTCGGCTTGTGTTCGTCACATGATCTACATCTCCGTGTGGGCCGGGAAAACAGGCGTTGGCTTGGTTCGCCTTGTCACGGAAGTGGTGAGGCAGTTCCTTCGACACTGCCGGTCGGAGAGATGCTGTTGGCGAATGCATACAGTACGAGGGTGGGTGTTTGATCTAGAATAGGGATCAATTGGCCACTAAATTGGGAGAAAAAATCATAAATAAATTTATATCTAAAAAAATAATAATTAAAGCCTTGGGTCTGGCTCATTGTGAGCGCCGTCTAACCAGTGCTGCTGTGTTGGACAGTGCTGTCCAGGGTGGGGCTGCTGGGGTGCCATGAAAGAAGTGATAATGGTGCGAGGGGTGAAAAGTAGCCCCCCCCATTTATGGCATCCCCTCCCAGAAAATAGTTCCAACGTCCCTAACGTCCTGTGAGATGGCACATATAAGGGATTTGTAAATTTGCTCCATGATCAATGAAGTTCTCAAAGTCCCTCAGAAATGGACTGATTGGGTCTATCGCAAGTAAAGCTCAAATTGTTAAAAAAAATCTAAAAGATCCAAACTTCCATATCAGATGGAGTATGACTGACACAAAATGTGATTGATAGATGTCTATAGTAACTATTCTTGCTTTACAAATTCATGTCATGGACCACAGCAAGATACTCCTACTGTTACTCTATACGATAGTCCTATTATGTACACCAGTGTGTAATCAGAAGATACATTTGAGACACGTTTTCATCCAGTATTTGTTTTAAGTATACAGAGGGCATTCCAAATATTCTCTCTGCACATTTAGATTACACCCTCTTACTAGCTTAGATGCTACCAAAAAAAAAATCAAAGTATACCCACCTATTCACCTACTGTCTTTATACCATGTGGAGTGGAATGTCACTGGTGCAATGCTGTATACCTCTCGCTGTAGCTAAAGTGAGGACTTGTATGCTATGGCGTGTATGTTGAATTACACCAGTATGTTTATATGTGTGTACATATGTGTCTGTTACCTTCCGTTTGTCATTTGCACAGGTTCGACCTCAGTGATCTGCTCAGATAAAACTGGCACTCTGACCCAGAACAGGATGACTGTCGCTCACCTTTGGTTCGACAACCACATCCACGCTGCTGATACGACTGAGGACCAATCTGGTAACAAACAAGCTAAAAATTAGCTAGCAAACAGACAGACAGATGGACAGGTAGGCAAACAGAAAGATAGCTGCACAGACAGACAGAGAGACAGACAGACAGACAGACAGACAGACAGACAGACAGACAGACAGACAGACAGACAGACAGACAGACAGACAGACAGACAGACAGATGGACAGGTAGGCAAACAGAAAGATAGCTGCACAGACAGACAGAGACAGACAGACAGACAGACAGACAGACAGACAGACAGACAGACAGACAGACAGACAGACAGACAGACAGATGGACAGGTAGGCAAATAGAAAGATAGCTGCACAGACAGACAGAGAGACAGAGAGACAGGCAGACAGACAGACAGACAGACAGACAGACAGAAAGTCCCAAAAGGAGATGACAATTTTCCTCAGAATTTCAACAATGAAGGGCATCCGGAGGTGTGGCGGTCTATTCCATTGCCTACCAACACAGGGATCGCCGGTTCGATTCCCCGTGTTACCTCGGGCTTGGTTGGGCGTCCCTACAGACACAATTGGCCGTGTCTGCGGGTGGGAAGCCGGATATGGGTATGTGTCCTGGTCGCTGCACTAGCGCCTGTGGGAACTGGGGGGAATAGCATGATCCTCCCACGTGCTACGTCCCCCTGGTGAAACTCCTCACTGTAAAGGGAGAAGAAGCGGCTGGCAACTCCACATGTATCGGAGGAGGCATGTGGTAGTCTGCAGCCCTCCCCGGATCGATCGGCAGAGGGGGTGGAGCAGCGACCGGGACGGCTCGGAAGAGTGGGGTAATTGGCCGGATACAATGGGGAGAAAAGGGGGGTAATCCAAAAAAATAAAAAAAGAATTTCAACAATGAATAAGATTTTTTTAAGGTGGAGAAATGTGTTTTTCCCCCAGTGGGGTGGTCCTGTTTGATAATGCTGATTTCTCTGTGCGGCCCTCAGGCCAGAGTTTTGACCAGTCATCGGAGACGTGGCGTTCCCTGAGCAGGATAGCTGGCCTCTGCAACAGAGCCATATTCAAACCGGATCAAGAGGGAATACCCATTCCTAAGGTACAGCTCTACTGTCCTATCAATGTTGCCTTATAATGTATGGCTTCTTTTTAACCGTCGCTTTGTTGGATTAATCGCATTACTGACTTTATTCTTATGCACATCATCCATCCACCTCAACCTGCCGTAGCTATGATGTAATGATGCGAGTATCTGTTCTTCTCTGACTGCCCACACAGAGGATGGTGGTTGGAGACGCATCCGAGACGGCTCTGCTGAAGTTCACGGAGCTCACCATAGGCAACATCATGGACTACCGTGACCGCTTCAACAAAGTGGTGGAGGTACCCTTTAACTCCACCAACAAGTTCCAGGTGAGAGGAGGAGCACGTTGGGTTATTACTGGGCCGGCAGGGGGGCGGGCAGCTCATTCAAGGATTGCTGTTTTTCCCTCATATCAAACCCCACAGCTATATTGTTCCGGTACGTCCCTGTACCCTTTGCTTCCACTTCTCTTCTCCCCATCTTCCCTCTACTTCCCCTCTCCTCACCTACCTCCATCCTCCCTACGAGAATGCAGAGAGTTTATCTAAGCTTGACCTTATCTTTACCTCCTGTGCACATTTCAACTCAGATTCTAAGTTACTGTAGACCAGTGTTTCTCAACCGGGGGTCCGCGGACCCCTAGTGGTCCGTGGTGTAATTGCAAGGGGTCCGTGAAAATAAAATGTCTTTAAAAAAAAGATCCTATGACATTTATAGAAATATGATTATTTTACTCAAATGTGACTGAGACCTTTATCTACCTGAACTATAAAGGGTAACAGGACTTTTTTCTCTAATTACATCTGTTTCACAAGTGTAATTTATTGTATTTTAATAAGAGATCTCGCTCCCGTTCGCATTGTTAAAAGTTACTGCATAAAAATTCTGTTTTGTTACATATATCTGAAAGTTACTGAATACATACTCTGTTTTGTTACATATATCTGAAAGTTACTGAATACATATTCTGTTTTGTTACATATATCTGAAAGCTACTGAATACATATTCTGTTTTGTTACATATATCTGAAAGTTACTGAATACATATTCTGTTTTGTTACATATATCTGAAAGTTACTGCATAAGAATTCTGTTTTGTTAACTATATCTAAGTTACAACTGAAAGCTCTTATTTTTGCCCCAAAGAGTGAATAAATGCTATAATGCAATTTAAAATGCAGTTTCTACTGTTTCTATCAAATCGCAACCCCCCTCCCCCAAGATCAGGTGGAGGGGTCCTCAGGGTAGATCAAAAATACGCAGGGGGTCCAGGACCCCCAAAAGGTTGAGAACCACTGCTGTAGATAAAACCCTGTTGCACTTCCCCTCCCCTACCTCACTTCCCTTCTGCTCCTCTACAGTTGTCCATCCATGAGCTGGAGGACCCCTTGGACCTGCGCTACCTCTTGGTGATGAAGGGAGCGCCAGAGCGAATCTTGGAGCGATGCTCCACCATCCTCGTGAAAGGCCAGGAGATTCCCCTTGACGAACAGTGGAAAGATTCTTTTCAGACTGCATACATGGACCTGGGAGGACTCGGCGAGAGAGTCCTGGGTGAGAGCGAGAGAGAGAGAGAGAGAAAGTGTGGTGGGGGGGGGGCTTCCTTCGGTGACAATGTTGGCATGCTGCTATATAACTCATGGGGGGGGCAAATCTATATTGGTGTGGCATATTGTACAGCCCTTGTCGACATAATCAAGTTGATTTCTGTCCATTTGTTTAAAGAGGCATTCACATCGGTCTGAGTTTCACCCGGCTGTTGTTCACACAACTTGATGAGACTGTGGAGCCCTGAACTAACAAACATCTCCTTCCCTCTCAGGCTTCTGTCATCTCTACTTGAACGAGAAAGAGTTCCCTCGTGGATATCGTTTCGAGTCTGACGATATGAATTTCCCCACCTCGGGACTGTGCTTCGCGGGTTTAATTTCCATGATCGACCCTCCCAGAGCCACCGTGCCTGATGCAGTGATGAAGTGTCGAACGGCTGGAATTAGGGTGAGAAAGAAAGAGAGTCAGAGAGGGACGTAGGAAGGAAGGAAGGAAGGAAGGAAGGAAGGAAGGAAGGAAGGAAGGAAGGAAGGAAGAAAGGAAGGAAGGAAGGAAGGAAGGAAAGAAAGAAAGAAAGAAGGAAGGAAGGAAGGAAGGAAGGGAGGACGGACTGACTGACTGACTGACTAGAGGCGTCTGGCGGTCTATTCCATTGCCTACCAACACGGGGATCATCGGTTTGAATCCCTGTGTTACCTCCGGCTTGGTCGGGCATCCCTATCGACACATTTGGCCGTGTCTGCGGGTGGGAAGCTGGATGTGGGTTTGTGACCTGGTCGCTGCACTAGCGCCTCCTCTGGTCGATCGAGGCGCTTGTTTGGGTGGAGGGGAAACGGGGGAATAGCGTGATCCTCCCACGTGCTACTGTAAACTACTAATAAGACACGTTAGCCCCTAGCTAACGGGTCCGACCCTTTAGCCGAGCGGTTAGTGATGTCGCCTTGTGGTGCAGTAAACCCCGGATCGAATCCCGCACCAGGCAAGAAAATAACCGGTTACATTGGTGGCAGCGGTGGGATCCGGAAATGTGCAGATCCTCAGAAGTCTCTTCGGAGCGCGGGAAGAACAAAGCGCGAGGGCGCGCTTCCGGGGAGGGTGACGACTGTAAACTACTAATAAGACACGTTAGCCAAGCGGTTAGTGATGTCGCCTTGTGGTGCAGTACACCCCGTATCGAATCCCGCACCGGGCAAGAAAATAACCGGTTACACTACCATGTCCCCCTGGCGAAACTCCTCACTGTCAAGTGAGAAGAAGCGGCTGGCGACTCCACATGTATCGGAGGAGGCATGTGGTAGACTGCAGCTCTCCCCAGATCGGCAGAGGGGGGGTGGAGCAGCAACTGGGACGGCTCGGAAGAATGGGGTAGTTGGGGAGAAAAAGGGGGGGAGGCTATAAGATCGGTTATTGAACTGTACTTTTCTGGTATTCATTATCACACCAACAATGCCACTCCTAAATCAAACAGACCCGACATTAATGTTAATACCTGCAGCAGTGTTTATCCTGCTATACTTACATCACTTGGTCCCACAATCCCTCTGTGCTTACATATAGATTGATTTTCACCTTTAGATGGTGGCAAACTCACAAAAGTGCCAATAAAGTGCCAATATGGTTTACTTGCTCTTGCAGTACTCTTAAAAAGGCTTAAGCAGTGGTGGTTCTAGTTTGTATGGTGCCCTGGGACCCCCCTGCCCCCTTCATCCCCCCCCGCCAACAACCCCCCCCCCACCATTCTGCACTAATTTTTATATTACAATAATTAGTTTGGAAAAATGTGCTATTGCGTAATTTTGGGGAATTTGTATTGCAAAATAAAAATTATGCAAAAGCCTTTTTTTTTCCAAACTAAGTGTTGTAGTATAACCGACAGGAGACCCCTGGTGGTTGAACTGAATTTGATGGTACTACATTGTATAAGAGTGAAGTTATTGAACATTTTTCCCATTAAAAATGACCCAAAATTATGTAAAAAAAAAAAAAAAAATTCCAAACTAAGTGATGTTTTATAACCAACAGGAGACCATTGATGTGTGAAGTGATTTTGAGAATACTACACTGAACAAGAGTGAAGTTATTGAATATTTTTTAGTATCTCTTCTTAGTGTTCCAATTTTAAGACGGTCCCTGTGCACTCGTCTCACAGCCGGCTGTACATAGATACCAGTGTTATTTGTCCAGCTCGGAGGATGGCTCGTTTTGGTGAAAATGATGTTTTAGCTACAGGACAGGATATCCATTATGTGGCATCCAAATGAGCGGTAGAAAACTGACTGTGCAAGCGGCTACCCATTTTGCCCATAACTAAATATGCCATTCAACTTAAAAATGTTCAGCATGTTCAGCTTATTCATACTGCCATTTAATATTTTGATGCAACTTCTGCTTTTTAAGATATTTAACTTTTATTCTCAGAAAAAAAATCCCTATGGCTATAATCACCACACTGTTTGGAATCTCCTAGAATGGAGAGAAAATGAACTCACTGTTGTTCCTCATCTTGGAACCTCAGGTCATCATGGTGACAGGAGATCATCCAATCACAGCTAAGGCGATCGCCGCCAACGTCGGCATCATCTCAGAGGGCAGTGAGACGGTGGAAGACATCGCTACCAGGAAACGCATACCCGTGGAACAGGTCAACAAGAGGTACATCTGTCGCTACTACCCTCTATTAAAGAGCTCCCATTTCCCACCAAGGCTTCATTATCGAGCATCTGCAGCCGCCTATCTGGGGCGTGAGAAAGAAGACTGACGTCCGGTTGGTCGGTTAGGTTTAGAGTTCATGACCACAGCTTGAGGCGGCAGAATTATACACCGCATGTCATCACAGTCATTTGGAGACATTTTGTCTCAGGCCAAATTATTTTTGTTAAAGGAAGCAGAATTTTTTGATCATCAAAAAGTGGATTAGAGGCAGTGTTATTCCCTATGGCAAGTCTTCAGTATAGTGTTGATGAGAGGAGATGCTATCATTGATACTGAACATTTCGTCAAGTGTGGGAAATGACCATTATTTGGATTACTGTGTAGCGAATTCAGGGGGCAGCCGGGAACCGCTGCAGCTGGGATGCGAACCCGGAGTGCCCACACCACGGGTGACTACACCAACCAGTTAGCTAAAGGGTCCAACCCGTTAGCCAAGGGCTAGCGAGTATAGTCATCCCTGGTCGTTACACTACCCCCCCCCCTCCTTGGGGAAGCGCGTCCCCGCACTTCAGCATATCAGCTCATTCACGCCTCTGGGCGCACGCGCTTCCGATGGCCTCACGGTCTCACCATCCCACTTCTGACACCAATGTTGCGAATTCAGGGGGCAGCCGGACGCGAACCCTGGTCACCCGCACCACGGGCAACTGCGCTAACCAGTCAGCTAAAGGGTTAGCACGGTCGCCCGTGATGCGGGTGACCAGGGTTCGCGTCCCGCCTGAGGCGGCTCCCGGCTGCCCCCCCCAATGACTGCAGGGATAGGCTCTAGCATCCCCACAACACTGAGCAGGATTGGATAATGGATGGGGTGGATAGCGACATTCAGTTATCCATCCATCCATTATAATAATTATAATTAGTATAATTATGGCTGTGTGGTTGGTATCTCCATGTAGACGTTAATTTATTCTGTATTTGTGTGTAATGTTCCTTTAAAAAAAGTAGTTATTTGGAACCGTTCTCTCAGGTTATTACCTCTTTATATTCCCTCTGTAATTTGTGCAGAATCTAGATTTATGTTCAGAAACCTTTAGTTTTTCTAGTTCAGTCAATGTCAATTTATGTCATTATTGTGTTCTTTATGTTGAATATCCAACAGCAGAGCACATTCACTTCACTGACGATAAAAAACTGAACTTGCGTATGTGTGTTTGTATGTGGGTGTATGTAATGTATGCACTCATAACTCTGTGTGTGTGTGTGTGTGTGTGTGTGTGTGCGCACAGGGATGCCCGCGCATGTGTCATCAATGGGGGCCAGCTGAAGGACATGTCGAGTGAGGAATTGGACGAGGCGCTACGGAACCATCCAGAGATGGTTTTCGCCAGAACATCTCCTCAGCAGAAACTAATTATAGTGGAGAGCTGTCAACGTCTGGTATGAAGACACACACACACACACACACACACACACACACACACACACACACACACACACACACACACACACACACACACACACACACACACACACACACACACGGCGAGGCCCGGATGGCAGACAGGTTGACAGACCTGTCAACAAAGGCAGAGCCATCATAATCATGCCATTTTTTTCAATCCTTCATATTTTCTTTAAATGAACAATAATGTTCAAATAACCCCTCTCACATTTTGTCCCAGACTTGAAATTGGCGACTGACACCCCAATATCTTGTTGAAAAAAATTTGTAAAAAAATGTGTCGGCTTTAAATTTGAGGGTAGAATTTGAGAATTCTCTCATTGACCTACACTGGACAGGAAGCTTTTTGGAGCCAGCCACCTAGTGGCCATGATGGAACTGCAGCGCAAAGAACTGTTGCATTGGCTTCAACTTCCAGCCCCCGTGGTCGTTCCTTGATTTACATGCTAAAAAGATTAGAATTAAGACAAATCTTTTGTTTTTTTCCAGGCATCTCAAACAAACATTCCTATGGGGAATATCCAAGAAGAAATATAACATGGAAACTAAACTTGTGCTTGTGTTCGCATGACACACTGCCCCGGCTATTTCCCAGTTAGAGTACCAACCACACCCTTTTCCCATTTCCAGATGTGTAGCACAGCCAATACAAACAGTTTTTTGTGCTAACACCCCTCTCCGATCATCGCTTCCCTCTTTTCTCTCCACCTGTCCTCTCCCAGGGCTCTATCGTTGCGGTGACAGGCGACGGTGTGAACGACTCACCTGCACTTAAGAAGGCCGACATCGGCATCGCCATGGGGATCGCCGGGTCAGATGCTGCCAAGAACGCTGCAGACATGATCCTGCTGGATGACAACTTTGCCTCTATTGTCACGGGAGTGGAGCAGGGTGAGAGAGAGAGACACTTCGTTAACGAGCTTGCTGTGATTTTGAGTCATCTTACACAATGTGCTTTAGCAGTTCCTGTATATCTCTGTATGTGTGTGTGTGTGTGTGTGTGTGTGTGTGTGTGTGTGTGTGTGTGTGTGTGTGTGTCTGTCTTTAGGCCGTCTCATCTTTGACAACCTGAAGAAGTCTATTGCCTACACGCTAACCAAGAACATCCCAGAGCTCACGCCGTACCTCATCTACATCACTGTCAGCGTGCCTCTTCCTCTGGGCTGCATCACCATTCTCTTCATCGAGCTGGCAACTGACATAGTGAGTGATGATGTCATCAAAGGGAAATTAAAGTAGCAAACAGTTGGACCATTGCATTCATGACATTCATTATCAGTACGTAGCTTTACTTTGACTTGTTGCTATATTGTTGCTCGTTTTTTGACACTTGTATTCAATTATGTGTGCAGCACTTTGTGATCTCTGTCATTGCAAGTGCTGCAAAATGACTTATTATAATCAATGAAGTGATGCACACGCCTTAGTCTCCTCTTACCACATTACTGTTAGCATGTTGATGGTCCCTGATGGACTCTTTCCAGCCTTACTGCAGGTGGCAGAGTAACGCCCTGCTTGTTCACCCCACCTTTCCCCGTAGTACCCCTCTGTGTCGCTGGCCTACGAGAAAGCGGAGAGTGACATCATGCACCTGAAGCCAAGGAACCCTCGACGTGACAGGCTGGTGAACGAGGCGCTCGCCGCCTACTCGTACTTCCAGATTGGTAAGGCCCCGTTAGGGCCTGTTGTGTGTCTGGAAATGAATTCAGAAAGTATCCGTTACACACGTTCCTTCCTAGATGGGTATTGTGAGCATGGCTGACCAAACCAAGTATTAACTCGAGGGATCTAGAGTGACCGCTCTACGGGAGTCTTGAATGAAGAGAATGGCTCACACAGAGACAATGTTCCTCGGATGCCTAGACTCGAGAGCCCTTGGCTAACGAGTCGGACCCTTTAGCTGACTGGTTAGCACGGTTGCCCGTGGTCTGGGCTACCCGGGTTCGAGTCCCGGCTGCCCCCTGAAGTCGCCACGTTGGGGTCAGAGGTGGGAGTGTGAGACCGTGAGGCCATCAGAAGCGCGTGCGCCCAGAGGCGTGAAGGAGCTGATATGCTGAAGTGCGGGGACGTGCTTCCCCAATGAGGGGGGGGGGTAGTGTAACAATCACGGATGTGTAGACTCACTAGCCCTTGGCTAACGGCTTGGACTCTTTAGATGACTGGTTAGCATGGCTGTGGTGGCGGTTCCCGGCTGCCCCCTGAATTCGCTGCAGTACAAACAACAATCCTGATTTCTTTACACCTTCAGATCTGCATTTCTTTGAGTTGAAGAAATTCTTTTTTTGTTGTTGTTTTGCCCCCCAATTGTACCCGGCCAATTACCCCACTCTTCCGAGCCGTCCCGGTCGCTGCTCCACCCCCTCTGCCGATCGATCCGGGGAGGGCTGCAGACTACCACATGCCTCCTCCCATACATGTGGAGTCGCCAGCCGCTTCTTTTCACCTGACAGTGAGAGTTTCGCCAGGGGGACGTAGCACGTGGGAAGATCATGCTATTCCCCCCCAGTTCCCCTCCCCCCTGGAACAGGTGCCCCAACCGATCAGAGGAGGCGCTACTACAGTGACCAGGACACATACCCACATCCGGCTTCCCACCCGCAGACACGGCCAATTGTGTCTGTAGGGACGCCTGACCAAGCCGGAGGTAACACGGGGATTCGAACCGGCGATCCCCGTGTTGGTAGGAAACGGAACAGACCGCCACACCACCCGGACGCCCCCGAGTTGAAGCAATTCCAAACAGAGGAAGAATGAATTAACATGGCAGCCTGTTGTTAAACTCACGGTTGCCTCAGTAGCGATGATTCACGTCATCGACGGTAGTTATTCTGAACGGTGCGTGATAGTTTTCCTACCCAGAGAATATTGCACAGTTCCTAAATTGGTATGCAAACCATTTTAAACAACCCCCCTCCCCCCTAGAGATGTGCGAGTGTATAAGCACCCCTTGTTTTCCCTTTCTTTCTCTGTCTAGGAGCCATTCAGTCCTTCGCAGGGTTTACAGACTACTTTACAGCCATGGCCCAGGAAGGCTGGTTTCCACTGTTGTGCGTGGGGCTGCGTTCTCAGTGGGAGGACGTCCATCTGCAAGACTTGCAGGACAGCTATGGACAGGAATGGGTTAGAACGGCGCTAACGCACACATGCAACCACACTTTAAAAACAAAAAAAAGCTCTCCACAGACAGCAGACATCTTGTTTCCGTTCGCTGACCTCTCCTCCTGTCTTCTTTACCTGGCTGTTCAGAGCACAAACATGAGAAACATGCTCATCGTACATTACACTAACATAGACACCAAATGTTGTCCCTTGTCTCTCCTCTGCCGTAGACCTTCAGGCAGAGGCTGTACCAGGAGTACACGTGTTACACCGTGTTCTTCGTCAGCATAGAGATCTGTCAGATCTCGGACGTGCTGATCAGGAAGACTCGACGTCTCTCCGTCTTCCAGCAGGGCTTCTTCAGGTCGGTGCAGCCCCGTGTGAGCCGCGGTGCTTCGTACGTAGCTTAATGCACGTTGTGTCTGTACAACACCCAGCAGGGCAAGGGGCTCTCTTCACCAGCCATGTAGACCAGTGGTTCTCAACCTTTTTGGGGTCCTGGACCCCCTGCGTATTTTTGATCTACCCTGAGGACCCCTCCACCTGATCTTGGGGGAGGGGGGTTGCAATTTGATAGAAACAGTAGAAACTGCATTTTAAATTGCATTATATCATTCATTCACTCTTTGGGGCAAAAATAAGAGCTTTCAGTTGTGACTTAGATATAGTTAACAAAACAGAATTCTTATACAGTAACTTTCAGATATATGTAACAAAACAGAATATGTATTCAGTAACTTTCAGATATATGTAACAACAGAATATGTATTCAGTAACTTTCAGATAGATGTAACAAAACAGAATATGTATTCAGTAACTTTCAGATATATGTAACAACAGAATATGTATTCAGTAACTTTCAGATATATGTAACAAAACAGAATATGTATTCAGTAACTTTTAACAATGCAAACGGGAGCGAGATCTCTTATTAAAATACAATAAATTACACGTGTGAAACAGATGTAATTAGAGAAAAAAGTCCTGTTACCCTTTATAGTTTAGGTAGATAAAGGTCTCAGTCACATTTGAGTAAAATAATCCTATTTCTATAAATGTCATAGGATCTTTTTTTATTTTCACGGACCCCTTGCAATTACACCACTGACCACTAGGGGTCCGCGGACCCCCGGTTGAGAAACACTGACGTAGACCACTGAATGTGCGCCATCTTGGCATTGTAAGGCCCTTCAGATAAACATGTCCCCCCGATGGCAAACATTTACAGACAGTCACCGTTATTAGATCGTCTCATTCTACCAATGACATCAATGCGAGTCGCTGCATAAAATTGCATTAATTGTAAACGAATTTTGTTGTGTAGTCGGTTCCTTCATTGTTCATGCATTGCAATACCGCCACGCCACCAGAGGGCGCAGTAGCCTAATGATTGTTGCTGAGTGTAGTACGGTGCTGAGGGTGATGAAGAAGTGAGATAAAACGAAAGGAGTTGAAAACGTACGGCGCTCGTCTCTTGCCTCGTTATTATTTTACAGCTATACTAATGTAAACTACTAATAAGACACGTTAGCCCCTAGCTAACGGGTCTGACCCTTTAGCCGGTTATAACCGGTTACACTAATGTGATAAAGTCTAGTATAGGACAAATTTGCTCATACAGCCGTTTCTCTGTGGTTGGATATCCATCTACTTAAGCCTCCGCCTTCATATTTTTGGGTGGTGTCAGTTATCAAAATGTAACTATCGCCCATCATGAAATTAAAGTAGACGACCTGCGTGTGTGTGTTTGTACCTTCCCTGTGTGTAGAAACCGCGTCCTGCTGACGGCTATCGTCTTCCAGCTGTGTTTGGGTAATCTGCTCTGCTACTGTCCCGGAATGCCCAACATCTTCAACTTCATGCCGATCAGGTAAGACTGTCCGGTAGTCATGCCACGCCCACAATCAACGGGGTGGAGAAGTGGGCGGGACCGCCGGTTGCCGGAAGATTTTTCACCCGAACGTTCAGTCCGCCTTGTTTTTTTCCCGACCCGCATTCCGGGAACTCTACCTCTGATTGGCTAGTACTCGTTGCCTCCGTTGATTGGGTTGGTTAAGGTTAGGGTTAGGGCGGGGTTAAGGATAGGGTTAGCCAATCAGAGATAGAGTGGGGGCGAGTCTTCCCGGAATCTAGGCGAACGCTCTCTCAACGAGTACTAGCCAATCAGAGGCAGAGTTCCCGGAAAACGGGTACGAATAAAATAACGCGTTCAGTCCACCCGTTGAAAAATGTCCCTTTTTTTTACTGATTTACCGCAGTTATGCTCAACACAGAAACACAAGAGTCTCCCAGATGATTCAGTGACCATACAGGTTTCAGTTTCATTTGAGAATCAGGTTTTTTATTTTTTTTACTCTGTTCGGATTGTAAAACATCCCAGTTCCCATGAGCCTGAGCGGCCGTTGCCATGGAGAACACGCGGCAGAATGATCATTGGTGCGCTTCAGACGCGTGATTTTTTTTCGTACCCGTTTTCCGGGAACTCTGCCTCTGATTGGCTAGTACTTGTTGAGAGAGCGTTCACCTGGATTCCCGGAAGACCCGCCCCTACTCTATCTCTGATTGGATAACCCTATCCCTAATCAACGGAGGCAATGAGTACTAGCCAATCAGAGGCAGAGTTCCCGGGATGCGGGTACGAAAAAAAATCACGCGAACAGAACCGTACACCATAGTTCTTGTGCCAGGAACCGAACCGTACACCATAGTTCTTGTGCCAGGAACCGAACAGTACACCATAGTTCTTGTTGCTGGATTGGTTAAAATTACTGCTGAATTATTTCAACCCAGATATTTAGCTAGCTACGGAGCTTCACCAGCGCGGACGGCGGAATTTCAAGCTCCGTGATTGGATGGTTCTTAAACGCAATGCATGCTGGGACTCACAGGTGACGGTTACGTACACAGTTTTGTACCTTTCTTGGACCTGTTGAACCCGAACTTTTTTTTCGACTCGGTTGCGAATTGTTTATACGGATGATTCAACCAGAAGAGTTTCACGACCATCCAACTGGTAGAAATGAGCGAACGGCCAGTCACGTGACTATCAGGAAAATGAATGGGGATTTTATTTCTTCCGGGGAGCAGGGCCCCATTATGTAACACCACCACCCACTTCTCCACTCTATGGGAAAAACTAATAAAAAGACTCATATCATGACCCAACATGAAAATATCAGTTCAGTCATTCTAACTCGGAATCTGATTTATAAATGGGGTGGCAACAGGGGTGGCAAGACTGTGTCCCATTTATAAATCAGATAATATGTTTTTAAAGTATATTTTATGCACATGCATGGTGAAGGTCAGTGAGACCCGCACCAAACTCATCTCAAACAGTAGAGAACAAAATACACTCAATGAAATCCGAGTTTTGAATAATAATACGTTTAGAATAATGTCCATTGCCCCCCCTCCTTGAACCTCATGCCACCCCAGGAAAAAATCTCTAGATCCGCCACTGTATGAAAATGACAGGTTGAAAATGTGTTTGTTCCGTTTCTCCAGTTGCCAAGGCTCCAAGTGCTTTTAAGCTGGAGTGGCGTCGCATTTCTGGAGCACAAACTGCCACTAAAAACTATCTTAATGTTTGTCGTTGCAGTATTGTGGTTTTATGATTCTTTGCATTTGCTTACCTCATCCGTCCTCAGGGTCCAGTGGTGGTTTGTCCCACTTCCATATGGAATTCTCATCTTTGTCTATGACGAGATCAGGAAGTTGGGAGTCAGGAGGCATCCAGGAAGTAAGCACGGCCGTCTCCATCCGTCTCCTCCATTCATCATTTGCATATCTGTACATCAGTGCGAGCAATGTTCTGATCTTTCCATCCGCGTCTTTCTCTCAGGTTGGTGGGATCAGGAATTGTACTACTGAGCTCAGAGCTGTTCATCCACCCATCCATCCATCCATCCACCCATCCATCCATCCACCCACCCATCCATCGTTCCATCGTTCCATCCATTACTTACATACCTGCATCCATCATCGAAGTCTTGCAAACCACATGGATACCTTGAACTCTCCTTCTTCTTAAATATTTCTTCATGCTTTGTTTTTGTAACTTTATTCATTTTTAACATTCATGTATAACATGTAACGCTATATTAGGAGCCTCTACACAAAAATAAAAAAGTAATCGGTACCGAAAGTCGTCGACGAATCAATTCATACAAATTCTATTTCAGCTCTTTGGCTTTATGTGCATTGCATTTGTACTAATAAATGTTATGAGTGTAGCGGGGACTCCCTGTCTCTCTCTCTCTCTCTCTCTCTCTCTCTCTCTCTCTCTCTCTCTCCCCCCTTTGTGGAATTTCAGAGATAAATAGGCAAAGTCTTTCCATTTACTAGCCGAGTTTGCAAAGCGGCCTTCGACCCGGCTCGCATAAAGGTGCCAAACTGACATCAACCAGACCAGAGGACCTCGCAGAGTGCTCACGTTGTGGATGTGATCATCACATTTATAGCAGGACACGAGAACACTTCACAACCTTCCCTGGTTATGTTCACCGTGGATCACCGGAAGAAGAGTTAATCCCGTCTTCACGCAACAAAGGACTCTTTCCCACGGAAGAGGAGGAACTTTCTCGGCTCATCGTCAGTGAAGATGGGATATTCGAGTTTAAACACGTTTTCTCTTAGTCAGGACAATGACTTGAGTTAACCAATTCAGGTTTCGTCCTCCCCTCTCTCTCTCTCGATCCCGGTCTCTCCCCACTGCCGACACACCTACACAGACACACGATCACACGAATACCCTTAAAAACCCCTCTCTGACACGTGCCACATGCTTTAATGTAAAGCCCTTCACAGTCTGGCTCCCCCATACCTCACCCATCTCCTCTCCCCCTACCAACCCTCTCGGTCCCTCAGATCCACCTCAGCCTCCCCTTCTCTCTACCCCCAGGTCCATCCTCCGCGGCTTTGGTGACCGGGCCTTCTCCAGAGCAGCTCCCCGGCTCTGGAACTCACTCCCCCAAATTAGAGACTCAGAATCCCTCCCACTCTTCCAATCCCGTCTCAAGACACACCTTTTCTCCATTGCCTTCTCATGCCCCCCCCCCCTCCACTCATCCACCCCTGGTCTGGGGCAGGCTGGGGACTGAGCGCTTGACCTGCAGCTGTGATTTTTGTGATTTATGATGTTTGTTTTTCTTTCCCTTTATATCTGTCCTAGTGGGAGAGTACTGCTGGCGTCGTGTGTGGCTGCCGCTTCTCCCTCTCATAGCCCCCCTTCCCATCCACCCCTGTATGTCTGCCCCCCTTCCCATCCAGCCCTGTATGTCTGCCCCCCTTCCCATCCACCCCTGTATGTCTGTGTTATGTTCATCTGTGGTCTTGTTTCACTCCATTTATTGTAAAGCGACTTTGAGTACCAGAAATGTGCTCTATATGATTGACTTATTATTAATGTAACTCTGTTTCTGTGCATGTCTAAATTGATAAGAATTAATTGTTTAACCTTCTAGTAACCTGACTGATATTACTCAGCATGGACAATGATATAGCCCCCATAACCATCCATCCATTATCTGAACCACTTATCCTGCTCTCAGGGTCACGGGGCCTATCCCAGCAGTCATTGGGCGGCAGGCGGGGAGACACCCTGGACAGGCCACCAGGCCATCACAAGGCCAACACACACACACACACACACACACACACACACACACACACACACACACACACACACACACACACACACACCTAGGGACAATTTAGTACGGCCGATTCACCTGACCTACATGTGTTTGGACTGTGGGAGGAAACCCACGCAGACACGGGGAGAACATGCAAACGCCACACAGAGGACGACTCGGGGTAACCCACTAAAGTTGGACTACCTCGGGGCTCGAACCCAGGACCCTCTTGCAGTGAGGCGACCACGCTAACCACTTAAATTGACTGAGATACCGATTTAAGAGCTGAACTGCATTCTGCCATGTAACCATACTGCCATCTAGTGGCCACTTTGGTGAAACGCATGCTGTTAACTTTCATTATTTGATTTTATTATTTCCTTTTGTTTTATTTGATCGATGACATCCAGTTAGTCTTCTTGTATAAGGTTGTATTTTTATCATATGGTAACCATGAGTCGTTAGTTACCCTCTGTTCATCTGCTGATAGGACCAATAGAAACTCGTCTTGCTAGATAGGCAGATGTTATTATGGGTAAGTATTTACTGTGATAGGACGAGGGCAGTTCTGGTGTGTTATACTTCCTGTATACACTGTCATATACTTCCCATGTTTAAATTCACTATCGGCTGGCCATGGTGTTTCAACTAGTGTGTGAGTTTGTGCATATAATCTGAATTTAAATAATCCCCTCTCCTAAAATCCAGAAATGAATATCAATGAGGAGCTGGATCGCGATGTACGGCGTGAAAACCATCTATACATTTTTTTCTTTATAAAAATATATAGAAGACTATACAATCATTTTTTTTCTATCACAAGGAAAGCCTCGCATGCAATAATTCTGGCAGTTTTATCGTCCGGCCAATTAAATTATTTTCTTTTTTTTTTCTCCTGAGTTGCATCAGGTCAGTGGTGTGAAGTCAATTTTATTTGCATAGCCCAGTATCACAAATTACCAGTTTGCCTCAAGGAGCTTTACAGCAACACAACATCCTGTCCTTAGAGCCCAACATGCTTCATTGGACTCCACTTCCTGGGCCGTGTGCAAAAAGCTTCAGTAGTACTACGCTGTACTCAAATGGTTATTCAGCACACTACTATCAAATGACCAGTTAGACTGCACAGCATACACTTATGAAGAACTTGCAACCCCCTGGACCCCATGCCGGGATGAGAGTCAGCACCTCCAAGTCTGAGGCCACGGTTCTCTACCGGAAAATGGTGGGTTGCTCCCTCCGGGTTGGGGATGAGTTGTTGCCTCAAGTCAAGGAATTCAAGTATCTCGGGGTCTTGTTCACGAGTGAGGGGAGGATGGAGCGGGAGATTGACAGGCGGATTGGTGCAGCATCAGCAGTAATGCGGTCGAGGGAGCTGAGCCGGAAGGCAAAGCTCTCAGTTTACCAGTCAATCTTCGTTCCACTCGTGAACAAGACCCCGAGATGCCTGAACTGTTTCACATGAGGCAACAACTCATCCCCAACCCGGAGGGAGCAATCCACCATTTTCCGGTAGAGAACCACGGCCTCAGACTTGGAGGTGCTGACTCTCATCCCGGCCGTTTCACACTCAGCTGGAAACCGACCCAGTGCGCGCTGGAGGTCACGTTCTGATGAAGCCAGCAAAACCACATCATCTGCGAAGAGCAGAGATGCAATTCTGCGGTTCCCAAAACGGACACACTCCTCACCTTGGCTGGGCCTTGAGATCCTGTCCTGTCTGTTCGGATCATTACTGTTTACTGTCCTCAATGATGAGGGCCCAAAACTAGGCAGATGGCAAATATTCACTGCCACACATCTCAAGAATCATCCCAACTCCCCAGGAGGACATCCAGTATCCTACATGTTATGTTAGGGGTGTGTGTGTGTTCTCAGAGTCAAACCATGTGGGGAGTATTAACTGTAGTTGGGACGAAATAAGGACGTCAACATTTTAATGAATGCACGTGGCCATGTCAGCTCTTGCCATCTTACAGTGTTCTTTAAAAGAGTCTCGACTTCCAAAACGAAGGAATTGTATTTCTCCATTTGAAAAAGAACAATACAACACTCGTTTGAAAAAGAACCAAATATTAAAAAAAAAGAAAAAATCTATCAGGGCTCCAACAGGTTTTAAACATCTGGAAAATAAGGTAATTAAGAGCAATTCAAAACTTATGTCTGAGAATAATTAATCCTGCAGGCTTCTGCAAAAATAACAATATGCACAGTGTCAACAACGAAGAGTCGCTGGCGACCTTCTGGTTACTCTGAGCGCGCTGTGCCTTGTGACTGTTCGGTCAATAAAATATTGTGAAAACCGTCCTAAATCTAGTTTACATTTCCAAAACAGGCCTAAAAATGTGCAAGTGTGCAATATATCCTCTCTTCCTGTATCACTCTGTCCTCTGTCTTTTCTTTCACAGAGCTGTTGTGTAGGTCTTCAACGTGCCGTCATCTGAGGTGTGGCGAAGTGCAGGAAATGAATGTCGAGAAAGGAGGAACCATCTCCTCATTTTCTCTCATTTCAATCCGATTGGGTGACCTTCCGTTTCTGGACAAAATGGGAGTGAGTGGACAGCCGGCGTTCGTCCGGGACGGGGACGGTCACATTACATCTCACTGCTGTGCAGCCAAACACATTTTACCCCGGAAATGAAAGTTGTTGCCTGAGACGTTCACAGAACCCCCTTTTCCGGGAGTCTACATGGCTCAAAACATCTTCAGCGATGGTTTTCTCTCATAAACGTCAAGGTCAAAGTCATCTTTTTTTTCCAGGGTCAGAATTTGGAGTCTTGTCTTTGTCCAAGGAGGTTGAATCAGTTCATCTGGACACAACATTTACTGAGAGAAACGTGTCATCATCATCTAAGTAACCTCCTCAGCCTCAGCCTCAACTGACGGCAGGTGTCCCCACCCTTATAAACAATACAGTGGCATAGGGTCCGCGGTGGTGTGGCGGTCTAAGCATCGGCTTTGTGTCGATGCAGTTGCCCACTGGGGACCGGGGTTCGCGCCCAGGTCTCGTCAGATCCGACGATGGCCGGACTCGCTGAAGCAGCAATTATTGGCAACGCTGTCTTCAGGAGGGGGACGGAGTTGGCTTGTGTTCGTCACATGAATGCGTCTTTGTGTGTGTCGGAAAAAGCGTCTCCTTCGAGACTGCCGGCTGGAGAGATGCAGTTGGCGAACGCACGCAGTACGAGGGTGGGTGTTTGAACTAAAATAGGGATCGATTGGCCACTAAATTGGGAGAAAAAGGGAAAAATCATGAATAAAAAAAAAAACAATACAGTGGCATAATGACCCGAACCAACGACCAGTTTCATATGCAAATTACCGTGACCATTAACTGGCGTTACAATGGCCATGTGTACTATTCACAGAGGGTTGGGGAATAGTTGCAATCACAGCATTGTAAGATGGCGACAGATGTACTCTTGGGCCTACCCTCGGATCAGGGATGGTCGTTCCCTCTTCACACTGATGGCCTCTTTGACTCCCCGTTCAAACCAGCGTTCCTCCCTATCAAGGAGGTGCACATCCTCATCCTTGACAGAGTGGCCACCGGCCTGTAGATGGTGTAGACTGCGGAGTCCTGGCCTGACGTGTTAGCTCTCCTGTGTTGTGCCATCCTCTTGGCCAGCGTCTGTTTAGTTTCCCCAGTGTACAAGTCACGGCAATCCTCCTGGCACTTAACAGCGTACACTATATTGCTCTGTTGGTGCCGGGGGACCCGATCCTTGGGGCGGACCAATTTTTGGCACAGCGTGTTTTGGGGTTTGAAAGCAACTGAGATGCCATGTTTGGAAAATATGTGTCTCAACTTTTCTGACTCTCCCGCCACAAACAGAATCCTCCTCCTGTCTTCGATCGGCTGGTCCCCTGTTGTGGCGTCTTCCAACGTGTCTGTCAGTAAAGGTGTCCAGATGAACTGATTCAACCTTCTGTGGTTTCTTACCTGGATTACTGAGCATGCCTAAAGACCGTCTTTTCTTTGGTTTCTTACTTTCTTCTCTCTTCCAAACAAACGTCCTCTACCTGCTCATCTATTTGACCTTTAACCTGTCCATGTCACCGTCACAGTAAAGCAGCAGAAGAGACAATGTTTGTCTCTCCTTTGGTATCTCATCTTCTTTTGCCTTCCTTTAACTCCTTCTTGTGCTTCTCTTTTTCTTTTCTCCTGCTTTCTTCTTCTTCTTTCTCTCTCGCTCACTCAACTTTCCAGATGGCGATCTTGCCGTCGTGGTGTGCGGAGCCGCTCAGGACGTAGCGGTCCTCAGCGGAGCAGAGCGACTGGACACTGTCCGAATGGGCCTGCAGCTCCTTCTCGACGACTTGGCTCTCGGGGTCCACGATCAGAACCTGACTCCTCAGCTGGCCGTCGCACAGCCCTCCAACGCCACGGCAGCCCACCCAGATCTGAGGGGAGGAGGCGGGAGACGAGAGAGGGGCGAAGATAAAGGATGAGTGATGAGGGGTCAGGTAAAAGGCGAGAGAGGAGGAGAGAGAGGGGACAGATAAAACGCAACTATGACCTGGGCCTGAAATGATTTGTCGATTAATCAGTTGCCACAAAATTAATTGATTACGTAATTGTTTGTTTTTTATCAAGTAAAACCCCCAAAAGGCGTGGGAGGATCACGCTATTCTCCCCAGTTCCCCCTCCTCCCCGAACAGGCGCCCTGACCGACCAGAGGAGGCGCTAGTGCAGGACACATACCTACACCCGGGTTCCTCCCCGCAGACACGGCCAATTGTGTCTGTAGGGACGCCCGACCAAGCCGGAGGTAACACGGGGATTCAAACCGGCGATCCCCGTGTTGGTAGGCAACGGAATAGACCGCCACACCACCCAGGCGCCCAGTCATTAGTAATGCTTTGGCCTTGCCAGCCCAGTAAAGAGCAGTCTCTTGGGCGTAGCGGCTGTCAGTGTGGGTACTACAGTTTTATCATCCGACACGTTGCTGCCGTGTGATGTGAGAAACTGACCTGGTCCTTCACTCGGATCATACAGGTGACTCCAGAGCTGACCGGCAGCGAGATCCTTTTGAAGGGTGTGTCGTGGTCCTTCGTATACCACAGGAACAGCTCCCCAGAGTTGGTACAGCCCGTCCACAACTGACCTCGCTACCACACACACACGCACACACACAGACACACAATATGCATAAATGTTTGCATTTCTGCATATGTATGGAAGGGTGCATGTACAGTACGCATAAAATCACAAGTCAAGAGTTTGTTCATCTGAAGTGCTGGAGGATTTAACACACACACTGGCATTTGCGTCAGTAAGCTGCTGCATCTTCCATCTTATTTTGCCAACACGTCTCCGGAGCAGTGGACCTTACAACACAAGCGTTTCACTGTGACGATCTTTTTTTCTCTTCAGTTCCTGTAAAATCAAGTCAGGTGCTCGCCCTCCACAAACTCTGGGCCGTTTAACCTCATTTGCAAGCACCGAGGAAAACTAAATGGACGGCGGCCAACAGACACCCGCTGAAGCAGTGGCGACGGCTGGAGAGTGTTCTGCCGACATCTTACTTCCTGGTTTGCCGACAGGCTGCATGTGTTGCAACAGCAGTACAAGCTGTTTGCAGGAATCAGGAACAATCTATTGTCATTTCTTCCATGTACTTGCGTACACAAAAGAAACAAAATTCCGTTTCCCCCAGCAGTGCAACACAAAAGATAAAAAAACACACACACACACACAAAAAAAAATCAAACAAACAGCTAACAACACAGTCCACTCAGTGCAACACAGTCCAAAAATTCCACCATCCAGAGAACGAACGCCAGCCAGGATGACTGCCAGAACTGCCGGTCTGCATGGGTTAGCAGTTAGCTTAGCCTGCCCCGCTTCCGCGTCCTGTCAGACCACCCTTGGTGTTATCGGAACTGCCGGTCTGCATGGGCTAGCAGTTCGCTTAGTCTGCTCTGCTTCCACATCCTGTCAGACCGCCCTTGGTGTTTCCTCCTCAGGCACAGCTCTGGCAGGGCCGTGGTTCCTGGGCCCACCGGACGCAGCAGACCAGGTTCCCCCAGCCGATCCAACGCCAGCTCTCCCAGCCAGACACCCTCGACACAGCTCCCCCGCACTCCACATGACGACACTAAAACACAGTCAACACCAGGCGAGGCCGCCGCCAGACCGCCCTCGGTGTTATCGGAACTGCCGGTCTGCATGGGCTAGCAGTTAGCTTAGCCTGCCCCGCTTTCGCATCCTGTCAGACCGCCCTCGGTGTTTCCTCTTCAGGCGCAGACCAGGCTCTCCCAGCCATCAAACGAAGACAAAGACACTGCATGGACGGTACTGGGTGAGGCCGCCGCAAACATATATATTCGTGCCGCCATCTTCCCACACCGGTATTGGGTGAGGCTGCTGCAAACGTGAATTTGCGCCGCCATGCAGTGCGGTTTTCTTCTGAAGCTGCATGTAGCGTTGATGTTTGCATTTTCTTAAACATTGCAGCCAATTGGCAAGCAACCAAATGTGTTTTCAGTGACGGGTTGTTCGCCAGTGATGTCACCAGCAGGCACAATTTCGGCGGCGTTTCAGAGACACATAGAAGATTGCTCAGTATTATAGCTAGATACAGAAAGAGACAGATCATGTTGAAAATTGTGACGTTTCCCTTGTAGACCGTCCAACAGACTGTCCAATGTGACACTGCTTGACTTATTTGTTTGCTGACTCACCTCCTGGACAAGGATGAAGCTGCTGAAGCAACTGGGAACGCCCTGTAAGTCATCAGGAAGTGTGACCCTTCTCTGTGGTGTCCCGTTCTTCTTCAGCGCCACGATGCTATCACCACAACCTGCACACACATAGAAGATAAGGGATGCAGAGCCTTTTCTCTTCTTGGTCCAAAACAGGTGGACACACTACAGTTATTTGTGTCGACAAGGGGGCTGTCATTCATTGCCCTTTTTGTGACCCTTAACCTACATGCCGCCTGGATGTAAAGAACCAGAACATAACAAAAGGAGGATTAGGAGACAGTATTACAAACAGAATCAGTCAGGATGCAGAAAAACGTTCAACATGTGAGCGGTGAAACATCAAGGGAAAGACAGGTGGCGCTCTCAAACGAGTGCAATTCAATGCTGTGACAATCAAAAAGACTTGAGCCGTGTGTGTGTGTGTTCTCTGCACGTGTTGACATCGGCGCGAGTGTGTGTGAGTGAAAAACGTGACATGAATTACTGAGCTACACTGAGATATTAAAGAAAATAAAGAACATGGAGAAGGGAAGCATGTTCACATACAGCACCAGAGGGCGCCGTCGTGAATCTGTATGGAGGTCAGGCAGTCGCAGTCGATCTTGAACTGTCGCTTCACTTTGAGACTTGAGGAATCCCACTGCAGGATGGTGCCGTCACAGCTGCTGGAATATGGCTGCTGACTGGGAGAAAAAGAGGGAGAGGTGGAGAAACAGACGGCATGTTTCCATCCAACTGTTTTTTTTTTGTTTTTGTTTTTTTTGGTAAAATTTGAAGTTGCTCATAATCCATCCATCCATTATCCAAACCCCTTATCCTGCTGGAACCTATCCCAGCAGTCATTGGGCGGCAGGCGGGGAGACACCCTGGACAGGCCGCCAGGCCATCACAAAGCCCAAACACACACACACACACACACACACACACACGCACACACACACACACCTAGAGGCATTTTAGTACGGCCGATTCACCTGACCCACATGTCTTTGGACTGTGGGAGGAAACCGGAGCACCTGGAGGAAACCCACGTAGACACGGGGAGAACATGCAAACTCCACACAGAGGATGACCCGGGATGACCCCCAAGGTTGGGCTACCCCGGGGCTCCAATCCAGGACCTTCTTGCTGTGAGGCGACCACGCTAACCACTGCGCCACCGTGCCACCCACATGGGAGGTTGTTTATTCAAAAAACACCAGTTGATGGAAACGTGTAGTAATTTGCGCTATCTTGTATGAGTATTTTAAAATTGCTGAGGATTTGTGATATATGTTTATAGACACATATATGCAGATGGTGAGACAGAAAGGTAAAGCGAGGCTGTCACTTTAACACTGTGTGAATCACACAAGTGCTGGAAAATTTCCACTTTTAATCAGGCACCGAAAGCTCACTGTCATGAGTTTCTTTTAAATCAGTTGCTGTATTTGATCTATTTTATGACTGCATGACTTTTAATTGAGATATTCTTTGAATATTGATATGTACTGAACTGGCTGACTGTTGGTTTGTCCGGACAAGTATGACAAAATAAGAGATGCCCAATAGCAGCAATCTCAAATACCTGCACTAAACAGTAAAACTGTCCTTTTATTCCTCGTTCTTTTTTTGCGGGGATTTTCCCCCCTCTTTACTCCACAATTGTACCTGGCAAATTACCCCGCTCTTCCGAGCTGTCCTGGTTGCTGCTCCACCCCTTCTGCCGATCCAGGGAGGGCTGCAGACTACCACATGCCTCCTCCAATACATGTGGAGTCGCCAGACACTTCTTTTCACCTGATAGTGAGGAGTTTTGCCAGGGGGACGTAATGCGTGGGAGGATCACGCTACCCCCCCGAACAGGCGTCCCGACTGACCAGAGGAGGCACTAGTGCAGCGACCAGGACACATACCCACATCCGGCTTCCCACCCTCAGACACGGCCAATTGTGTCTGTAGGGACGCCCGACCAAGCCGGAGGTAACATGGGGATTCAAACCGGCGAGCCCCGTGTTGGTAGGCAACAGAATAGACCGCTACGCTACCCGGACGCCTTTATTCCTCATTCTGATAATATTGTGAATAGGATCAAAAGGTAAGATAACTGAAGTCCATCAGAGACATGTATCTGCACCTGCTCTGGTGGTCTCTGTTGTCCACGGTGAGGCCGGTGACCTCGTGCCGGTGTTCAGTCAGCTGTTTGTTACAGGACATGCTGCGAGTGTCAATGATGTAGATCACCGAGTCCTGGGAACCAATCCACACCTGCTCCTGGTTCAGTCCCACCATGCATTTCTGCAAGAAGTCATAGAAGAAGATGGGGCGGGGGTGAAAAGCAATTTGTGTGCAATATGGATGAGAATACAACACACTGGGAATGAATAATAGTGGTTCACAGAAAGTTGAATCAGTTCATCTGGACACAACATTTGTGTCCAGATGAACTGATTCAACTTTCTGTGATGTTCTTACCTGGATTACTGAGCATAGTGGTTGTTTTAGTGGCACTGTCAGAAGTATGTGTAAATGTATGCACACTACATGTCCACTATTGACTATCTATCAACATTATAAAAAGTTCAGGGGCATCCAGGTGGCGTAGCGGTCTCTTCCATTGCCTACCAACACGGGTATCGCCTGTTTGAATCCCCGTGTTAACTCTGGCTGGGTCGAACGTCCCTACAGACACAATTGGCCGTGTATGCGGATGGGAAGCCGAATGTGGGTTTGTGTCCTGATCACTGCACTATCGCCTCCTCTGGTCGGTTGGGGCACCTGTTTGGGGGGGAGGGGGAACTGGGGGGAATAGCATGATCCTCCCATGCGCTACGTCCCCCTGGCGAAACTCCTCACAGGTGAAAAGAAGCGGCTGGCGACTCCACATGTGTCGGAGGAGGCATGTGGTAGTCTGCAGCCCTCCCCGGATCGGCAGAGGGGGCGGAGCACTGACCGGGACGGCTCGGAAGAGTGGGGTAATTGTCCGGGTAAAAATTGGAGAAAAAAGGGAAAATGAAAAAAAAAAAATTTTTTTTTGTTAAAATAAATTCTATGATTAGCTGACATTGTTTGGTGATTAGTAAAATACACAGATTTTGGAGAAAAAATTCAAATCAAGCTGATTGTGCTCCTTTTGGAAAGTAAATTTGTCACACGGGGCTTCACAGAGCAACAAAAATGCTTAAATTTCCTTTATATTATGGAAAATCAAACGATACTAGGAATATGTAAGGTCAATTCCTGGATTTGTGTGCATCTGTGAACACGTGTGAACATCAGAGAGATTAGACTTAGCATATCTTAACATCAAATCTCTTTCTTTAACGAATAAATGTATTGTTTCATATAACACATTTATTAATGTAATATAGTGAATTTATTTACTATGTTATGCAGTATTTCGGGTAAAGGAAAACTTTTACTTTTTTCTACATTTATTCTATTTTCCCTGTAGTTCTATACTTCCCTTGGCTAGGCTGTTGAACTTGATATTTTCTGTCACACCCTACAAGTGAGAAGCCCACCGAGTCAAATCCCTTGTGATTTGCAGAGCTAAAAAACAGGTTCAGGTCGTGAGTTTGAGTCCGTCCTCACCAGCTGCGAGGCTCCGACCTGGATGCAGTCCTGCAGCATGGACCAGCTGGCCGCATCAAACACAACCACCTGCCCGCCGCTCAGGGCGACCCACAGCTTCGGGTTCCGGTCTCTGTCCGAGTCGGTACAGCTCAGCTGGCCTGGGGAGCGAGAGAGGAAGAGCGAGGTAGAGGAATAACAGGGACAGATGGAGGGCGCCAAGAAGAGCGGGAGATGAAGGCAGGGGGAGGGGGCAGAGGGCGGTCGTGGTGGACAGATAAAATGAAAGAGAAAAAGATGGGGGGAGAGAGATGGAGTGAGATAGCAGAGGGGAAAGGAGTCTCTCTCACAGGGGAAAGGAGTCTCTCTCACAGGGGAAAGGAGTCTCTCTCACATGCACACACACTTGCTTGGCCAGGCACTCATACCTTGTAGTCTTAAGGGACTTCATAAGAGAGGTCTTAAATGCCACCAAAGATGTGAGGACATCATTTCTACACCATTTCAGCTGGAAGTTAACATCAGGATAAGGTTAGGTTTAACGTTAAAAACAGTAACGCCAGAAATTGGTTAAGGTTGCGTCATCCGGGTGAAGTGGTGTAGAAACAGGTTGTCCCAAACGTGACACGACCTTCCGAATTTCCTGTAATACATCGGTCCAAACCGCACTCCTGCTGACTGAACTGTCAGAGGCACGCAGTCCAGAATTCTTAAGTGTCCAAGTGCTTTTGTTCACTGATAAACACATCCAACCCGGGGCGTCCGGGTAGCGTAGCGGTCTATTCCATTGCCTCCCAACATGGGAGGCAATGGAATCTCTAAGGCTGAGCCCAGACACCCTACAGAGGAAACTCATTTCAGCCGCTTGTATCCGCGATCTCACCCTTTTGGTCAACACCCAACTACCCATACTCATTCCAACCCTCACCAATGTCAAACTATTCATTTATTCCACATATTTCAAGATATTGTAACAGGAAAAATAGAAACCAGTACACACACACAAAAACACCGTCCATCCACCAAGACCAGAAACCAGCTGGCAACCTTTGTCCTCTATCTGAAAAACACCAACAAGCTCTCGAGAGACGCCCTGCATCCTTCTACAAAACATAGCAAGTTCAATCCTTTATATGAGGACGTTTCCATGGAAAATCACCACTCACACACACACACACACACACACACACACACACACACACACACACACACACACACACACACACACACACACACACACACACACACACACACACTACATCAAGCAACCAAACACATTTTAGCTTAAATCAATTAACCCCATCCTAACCATGCAGATGGGTGTTCTGGTCTAAATCCTGCCTCTCTAGGTCAGCACCACCTCCCATACAGCTGCATTAGCAGAGGGAGAGACATGGGCGAGAGACAAATTGTGAAAGTGTGCAGCGTTTGTGCCTCTGGAAACACACACCGTCCATCACATATCAACCTCCCCCTCTTCTCTCTGTCAAACATATGTGAAAACCGAACTTTGTTTTGACCTAGATCTTATCTAGGTCGTGCTCGCCCGTGGCCTTTGGAAATTGGCAAACGGCACCAATCTCAATTTCCCTGTTTAGACGGCAGTGCAACAGGAAGTAATACAATATTTCAACACAAAGGGGAAGGTGGAAACCAAGATACTTCCCATGTTTGGGGCTCTTGAACTCCATTTTACAGATTGTAATGACTCTTGCTCCGTGACTCCGGGCCCTGTCCCTCTGTAAGCATGAGGAGACCTTTACATGTAAACCTGGACGCCAGTAAATGATTATCTCTGACAGAGAACTGGAAAAAAGGAAGCCACTACCGACAGCACTGCCCCTTTAATCCTGTTCAGAAAATCAGAATCAGAAACACTTTACTTGTCATTTCATCGTTTCCCTCAGCCCACAGCAGTGCAACACAAAGACAAAAACACACATCCAAAAACTACAAGAACACATATAGCCACACTGACACACATATAGCCAAACTAAAAAAGAAACAAAATCACTGTCCAGGAGAATGAACGCCAGCCAGGATGACTGTTGGAACTAGCGGTCTGCATGGGCTAGCAGTTAGCTTAGCCAGCCCCGCTTCCGCACCCTCAGCCGATCCAGCGCCAGCTCTCCCAGCCAGACACCTTCGACCCACCTCCCCGCATTCCACACGACGACACTAAAAACACAGTCAAGGCTAGGCGAGGCCACCGCCAGACCGCCATCGGTGTTATGGGAACTGCCGGTCTGCATGGGCTAGCAGTTAGCTTAGCCTGCCCCCGCTTCCGCACCCCGTCAGACCGCCCTCAGTGTTTCCTCTTCGGGCACAGCTCCAGGCAGGGCCGTGGTCCCTGGGCCCACAGGACGCAGCAGACCAAGCTCTCCCGGCCGATCCAGCGCCAGCTCTCTCAATCATCAAACAACAAACTTAAACACAGACGTGGACAAAGACACTGACTGGACGGTACTGGGTGAGGCCGCTGCAAACGTGAATTGGCGCCGCCATCTTCCGACACAAATAAGGCCAGTCTCATATTTCAAAAATTATTGGGCTTTCTCTTTGCTGTGCTGAAGTACCACCTGAGGGAAATGGGGGCAGGTATTTGAGATTGCTGCTATTGGGCATCTCCAGGCCCGCAGATGGATTATGGATGAAAGAAATCGTGAGTGGGCACTATTACAGGAAAATTTCTGTTTCTGCTATAATGACTCAATGCATGAGCTCATGGAAAAATAATAAATACCATGCAGCATCATATCTATCAATCAATCTATTGATTTTGGTCCATCTTGTTGCCGAATAAAAAAATGGGGCACATTGTCAGTTTCACAAGCGTTTAACTGCCCGTAAGTGGAAAATGAATCACAACATCTTTCATCACAAAATCACACAAAAGCTCCATCCCAAAATGTAATTACCTCCTGTTTTCTGTCACGGTGGAGCTCACAGCATCTACACAATACTGTGCTGCCATTTATGTATTTTCTAAAGCTGAGGATCATGATCTAGAAGTACATTTTCAAAAAAAATCGTGTATCCCATTTCTAGGTAATGGAAATGAGATTACAAATGACAAATGAGTTTTAGCAAAGAAGCTAATCTAGACCTTTTAACATGTTGAATTTGACCTGCAGTTTTTGCGAAGAATGAATTTTTTTGGCCCATCAACCCCCCCCCCCATGTTTATTTTCATTTTGGTACCATTTATCTGGCTAAAAAAGGAGTAAAGCTACACGACCTCTTGTTGATTTAGGGTTGTAAAGCTCATCTAAGTTTAAAACATGAAGCTGCAAGCCATTCTAGTACGGTAGCATTTTCTAATGATAATTCTCAGACACAGTTTACTGGTAAGAGCAAAATTTTATGCAGTTTCTAGGTTAAAAATAAGAAATACTGAATATAAATGCCAAAGTCTGAAGAAAAAAAACAACTAAATGGGGCATCGTTTACACAATTGCGCAATAAAGAGTTATGAAAATTCACTTTGCAGATTTCTCTACACAGGTCTTGTCTTATAGCTAATATTTTATTCTTCTTTCACAGTAGGTCTCATGAAGCCTTATCTGTTTTTCTGCTGAATGCTTATTAAGAGAAAGCTGCGTCTGTATGCGGGGTGTTTGCTTGGTAGCTTTGGGATGGAAACACGGCTGCAGAGAGAATAGATGACGTCTCACCTGGCGTGTACAGCAGGGCGTGCACGGTCTGGGTCTCAGCCATGTTCAGCGAAGGGTTAATCTTGTGTTTCAGAGCCTCTGAGGTGGTCTTAGGCACCATCATTGGCACTGGTCAGAAATATGAGCAAGAGTAGAGGGGGGGGGGATGAGAGACGGAGAGAGAGGAGCGAGAGCGAGAGAGCAAGCAAGAGAGGAGAGAGAGCAAGAGAGAGCGAGAGAGAGATAGAGAGAGAGGGGAGGGTGAGTGAGAGAGCGAGAGAAGTGAGAAAGGAGAGAGAGAACAAAAGAGAGCGGAGGGAGAGAGGAGAGAGAGCGAGAGACAGAGGAGAGACAGAGCGAGGGAGAGAGGAGGGAGAGAAAGAGAGCGAGAGAGAGGAGACAGCGAGGGTGGGGAGAGAGAGCGAGAGAAAATCAGAATGTATATTGACAAGCCAGATAGGAAATGGGTGATATACTAATTAGCAAAGTTCCATGTGATTGTTCTTCTCAGTTTAAAGGTATCTTCAAGTCGAGCACCCAACACTAATAAAGCTTTTAGCATCATGTGAGTGCTGGGAAGTGGTAGCATGAGTTATAGTGGTAAACAGGATTCAGGTGGTGAAAACAGCAGCTGACGTGGGTAAATTTATCCTCTCAGCAGTACCTTCATGTTTGACCTTGTCGAAGTAAGCTAGTTTGGAGGCGGCGTAGATGGACCCCTGTGTTTGCAGACAACCCACTACAGCATCCATCAGCAGGACGTTGGTCAGGGCCTGGGCCATGTACTGAGGGTCCTAGGCAGACATACAGAGAGAGCCTCATGAGGTACACAGTGCACTGTGGCAGTAAAACAGCAGCACTGGAGATGAATCTAAAACACGGGCCATCTACAGGCCAGAGGAACTGATCTACTGATCTGATTGAAAATCTACTGAAAATTGATCTAAAGAACTTTATTCAGCTCACACTTCCACAACAACAGGTTTACTGAATAGGTAACCTGATAGCAGATTATGCAAAATTATTATTCTGTTAAATGGCCTAAGGGGATTCTCTAGTTCATAAATATTGTTTGAGAACTTTTCAAATGCGAAAGACACTGTACAGTTGAGAATATGTAGTCAGGTGCATAGTCTCTTCAGGGGCACCAACTTTTCACCTTAGCCTACAATTAGCTGCCTTTAAGTTGAGCGCTTCACGACCTGTACTGAATGGCGGGTCGGTCAATTCACCAACCGCTGTCCTGCCGACCAGATCATAGAGTATAGATTACTGACTATTGCAAACTGTTCTCTTCTCTCACGTGTCTTTTCTCTTCCTCTGAATGATGTCTTCTCCTTTCTCTTCTTCTGTGTGTGAATGGTGTGATGCGAGTCTCCCTTGTGTGCACGTGCAGTCTGTCCTCCTCCCCGGTCTCCATGGTGACGGTGGTCGCCACCTGGACGCTGCTTGGCATCCCCTCGTCACATCTTCTTTTTATATATCTTATGAACCCATATAATTTTTTCATCCTGTTTTAATGTTATATCCTTCTCTCACCAGGATGTGTGACTCTTTTTTTTTTTTTTTCATGGCGATGGTGGTCGCGTGGCTCTGGTCCTGGGCTGTTCTGGTGGCGTCTGGACACTGCTTGGCATCCTCCTCGTCATATTCTTTATATTTTATAATTTCATTATAATTCTGTTATCCTCTTTCAACGTTGCATTGTGTAAATTGTGTAAACACCACATCCATTGCACCTTGTGCAAATACCTGCCCCTCCTCTGTGGCTCTCCCTGAGGTTTCTACCTATTTTTTCTCCCTGTTAAAGGTTTCTTTTGGGGGGGAATTGTTCCTTATCTGATGAGAGGGTCTAAGGACAGGATGTTATGTTGCTGTAAAGCCCCTTGAGGCAAATTTGTAATTTATGATATTGGGCTATACAAATAAAATTGACTTGACCTGACTTGACCATGATGGGCGTCATGTGATGCCCATCATTCATGTCACTGCACTCGGGACTTGTACGTGTGTGTACATGACAAATAAAACTCTTGAATCTTGAATGTGTAGTGAGGATAACCGCTCCTCAGTTCAGTTCCCTGCAACAGCAGCTGAAGTATCCCTGAGTGAGAGTCACAACAACAAGAATGTGCCCATCGGGAGATGAATTCGGTTATTTCAATTAAAATTTGATTCAAGTTCAACTTTGACGTCATGTGTACTGAAATACAATGAAATTATTGTGCTCTGGCTCTCTCTGCCTTAACACAAGGGACACAAGGACACACCATCCCAAAAAAAAAAAAAAAACACAACACGACAGACCTACATAGACTATGTACACATGAATTCATACATTATATACAAAATATAGAAAAGTACACAATAACACAACAATGTATATGGGTGTGTCATCGGTTCAGCAACCTGACTGCCTGAAGTTGAGACTAGCCAGGTCCTAGACAAATCCAGTAGTATTCACACTTCAACTGCAACCACAGTACCTGGAGGAAATATCTTAGGTTTTCATTTTGACACTTTGGGATTTTCAAAGTTTAATGACTTTGCAAAAAAAAAAAAGATACAGACCTGCCGCTACCTGAATGCTCCTTAAATTGCATATATTTGCATTAAAATTAGTTTTAGATCAATTGCACACCAAAAAAAAAGTTATAAGATCTACCTAAAACGACCATGAGCGGTCGAAATGACCGCTTGTAATTTGCGTGTGATTGTGTGCGTCATGTCACTATTTATGACGCGTGTTGTCGCATCATTTCCTTCGTGAAGTTCATTGCTCTGTCCTAGAAACACACTAGCGTCCTCCAGTACAGAGAAATAGTCTAAACTTGATTTTTTATTATTGCTAACATGTCTGGGTACAGACGCCATTACAGACGCACCATGACTCCACCGAGGCGTTGCAGTATTTACAGGCGTTGGACAGCGGCCATTTTAAATTGTTTGAAAAATTGTATTAAAGTTGCTAAAATGTTAATTTTGGTGTCAGTCGTTTCTTAACAGACATACTAACATACGTATGTAATGCATTAATATCTCAGTTGGGTATTTATCTTGACACAATATAGAGTTTAAAAACCGGCCGCCATTTTGACCGCCCACGGTCGTTTTGGGTAGGAGTGAAATCCCGGTCGTTCGATTTTTGGAGTACCTTGTGTTGGTCGGCCATCTTGCGCCCAGCCCACATCTCTTTGACCACGAGGTTCCAGAGGTCAGTTTCTGTTTTCAGGTTGGCCTCAAACACCTCAGTCCTGCTACAGGTGTGGATATGAAGGGAGGGGATACGAAGGAGGAGGAAAGGAGCTGAGGAGATCTTTACCTCCTAGAGAGACAGAAAGAGAAAAGAAAACAGGACATAGAGATCTTAAATGCAGAGTGGATTTGACTGGTTTTACCTACGACAGCCAATGATAATGGACTGAGACAAGAGATTGAGCAACAAAATAATAATAATTATAATTATAATAAAAACATAATAAACTATCGCCAACCCAAAGGAAAACACTTGAGAAAGCATGTCTTTTGAAGGAGAGCATAAAATCCCTTGCTTACGTCCTTGCTTTTGCTGCTGGCCTTTATGTCTCTAAACTTGGTTTTAAAAGGGAAATTAATTTCAAGAGAATCTATCTCTCAACTTAACGTCTCAGAAAATGTTGCGTCCCCCTCACCTGTATGTCTCTAAACTTGGCGATTTCCAGGAAACCTAGTCGTCCTTCTGTGATCAAAAACAGTCGCTTTTGGGTCATGGCAATTTTGCCGACACCGTGGGAGGTCTTGACACAGGAGGACAACTTGTAGACACATTCGCTGTTGTCGAGCTGGTCTATGACCTCAGAGGGGAGGTTGACTTCCTGCGCCTCGGCCTCCGTCTCCTTCCAGAAGGTGTAGAAGACTCTGAAAAGCTCAGGATCCACCTGTTTCTGTTGGCCTGGGACAAAGGAATGATAAACTAGATGTATATATTATACCATAATAACACAATATAATGTGGATATTACATTATTCATGTCATCATCAGCCTCTTCTCAGGGTCAGGTTGTGGTGGCAGCAAGCTAAGTAGGGTACTCTAGACATCCCTCCCCCCAGCAATGCCCTCCAGCTCCTCCTGGGGGATCCCAAGGTGTTCCCAGGCCAGATTGGACATGTAGTCCCTCCAACAAGTTCTGGGTCTACCCCGGGTCTCCTCCCAGTTGGACGTGCCTGGAAAACCTCCAAAGGAAGGTGCTCAGGAGGCATCCTAATCAGATGACCGAACCACCTCAACTGGTGGCTCCTTTCGACGCGAAGGAGCAGCGGCTCTACTCTGAGCTCCCTCTGGATGTCCGAGTTGCTCACCCATCTCTAAGGCTGAGCCCAGACACCCTACGGAGGAAACTCATTTCAGCCGCTTGTATCTGCGATCTCATCCTTTCGGTCACTACCCAAAGCTCATGACCATAACTGAGGGTTGGAACGAAGATTGACTTGTAAATTGAGAGCTTTGCCTTCCAGCTCAGCTCCCTCTTCACCACAATGGTCCGGTACAACATCCACATTACTATTGATGCTGCACAAATCCGCCTGTCAAACTCCCGCTCCATTCTACCCTCACTCATGAACAAGACCCTGAGATACTTGAACTACTTCACTTGAGGCAACAACTCATCCCCAACTGGGAGGGGGCAATCCACCATTTTCCGCTAGAGAACCATGGCCTCAGATTTGGAGGTGCTGACTCTCATCCCGGCCTTTTCACACTCAGCTGCAAACCGCCCCAGTGTGCGCTGGAGGTTGCGTTCTGATGAAGTCAACAAAACCACATCATCTGCGAAGAGCAGAGATGCAATTCTGAGGTTCCCCAAACGGGCACACTCCTCACCTTGGCTGCGCCTTGAGATCCTGTCCATGACTATCACAAACAGAATTGGAGACAAGGGACAACCTTGGCGGAGTCCGACACCCACCGAAAACGTGTTTGACTTTGTGCTGAGAATACGGACACAGCTCTCACTTTGGTTATACAAGGACCGGTCATATTATTATAGCATATAATATTACATTATTATGGTGATAAAAAACATAGGGAACCACAGACAGAAAAGCAGTATTGCACACATGCACACACACACACACAAAGGATTGAAGCTCATTCTAAATTAGTGAAAAAATAAATAAATCAAAGAATCCTGCATATTGATTCTGGGTAATGTGTGACTGACTGACCCTCTGGCTTCAGAAGGTTCCAGAATTGCACTGCTCTCACAGCTCCAGCCATCACAAACCATTTCAACATGCTTTTTAGTATGATGACAAACAACGGCACATAGCAACTGTTGCTATGTGCTGTAATTGCTATGTGCTGTATTATGCAGTCTTCTTGTATGATTTAATTTCACCATCAAATAAAATCAAGGCAGATACAATTGAATCAGAGCAAAAAGTAAATCTTAATTTGGGGCAAAATAACTGCTCAGAGGGGTATTAAAATACAACCGAAAATGAACTGCAGTGTATTCCACTTTATTTCCCTAAAGTAAAGGACGGTTTTCCACAACACGTTTTAGCACGTGTGTGTGTGTGTGTGTGTGTGTGTGTGTGTGTGTGTGTGTGTGTGTGTGTGTGTGTTGCTGTGCCGCTGTGTACACGATGTGAACCATCGTGCGGCACATGTGTGTAAATTTGAGAGGCACAGAATCGGATATATCTGAGACTGACCAGCCGGGTCACCGGTCATGGCCGATCAAGCTGAAAGTCAGCAGATTGGTGCAAACAGATGGTGCACATCACCAGGACCGAGCTATACCAGCCCTACACCCCCCCCCCCGAAATGCACACACTTCCCTTTATTGATAATAATAATAATAATTTATTTGTGGGCGCCTTTTATTCATTTTATTCTGCTCACTTTCCGCTATACCAGTCCTGCACTATGCACAGCTGCAATTAACTTTTATTACAACTTATTTTTCTGTTTTAGTTTTTTTTATTTATTTATTTAGGATATTCCCCCCCCCCCCGCCTTTTCTCCCCAATTGTTCTTAGCCAATTACCCTACTCGTCTGAGCCATTCCGGTTGCTGCTCCGCCCCCTCTGCTCATCCAGACTACCACATGCCTCCTCCGATACATGTGGAGTCGCCAGCCACTTCTTTTCACCTGAGAGTGAGGAGTTTTGCCAGGGGGACATAGCGTGTGGGAGGATCACACTATTCCCAAAGTTCCCCCTCCCCCCTGAACAGGTTCCCCGACCGACCAGAGGAGGCGCTAGTGCAGCGACCAGGACACATACCCACATCCGGCTTCCCACCCGCAGACACGGCCAATTGTGTCTGTAGGGACGCCCGACGAAGCTGGGGGTAACACGGGGATTCGACCCGGCGATCCCCATGTTGGTAGGCAACGGAATAGACCGCTACACCACCCGGATGCCCCTTAGTTTTAATTTCTCATGTTGGACTGATGTCCAGGTATTTCACTACAAGCAATGCCTGCTATGCCGTATTGTTGTGCATTTGACAAATAGAAGAACTTGAACTTGCTGGGGAGGAGAGTGTGTGCGAGTGTGTGTGTGTGTGTGTGTGTGTGTGTGCGTGCCGGCCCTGTGATGGCCTGGCGGCCTGTCCAGGGTGTCTCCCCGCCTGCTGCTCAATGACTGCTGGGATAGGCTCCAGCATCCCTGCGACCCTGAGAGCAGGATAAGCGGTTCAGATAATGGATGGTATTAAAGTGTTGTAATGTGTAGGTTAATCTTTGCTCACACACACCTCCATAAGGGTAGTGACGCACTGATACTTGTACTGATAAAGGCTATCCATAACATTCAAGACAAAAAAAAAGGAAATAGGTCCAGAAAATGGAGAGAAATAATAAAATGGTTCTATTATGATTACTTTATATTATATCATATCGTATACTAGTGAGTAGGGAGATCGTTCGCCAGCCAGAGAACCTGGGTTCAAATCCTGTGTCTAGCATATAATCTGAATGAATGAATCAATAAATAAACTTCTACAGGCAATCTGGGCCCTTTTCCAACCTGCCTTCTTCAAAGGTCTGTCTGCCTGTTTTTAACAATTCGTTGCAAACTGGATGTTTTTAAACCACTATTGTGTACCCACTTCTAAAAAAACCACTTTGCACTAAATCAATCTAATAAATTATACAATAATGGACCAATCTCAAACCTGCCATTTTGAAATAAAATTACATATAGCAAATAAATTACTTAAACATTAATAGCATTTCTGAATAGTTCTGGTTTCAGAATGATGCACAACTTTATTAACATTAATGACATGTTGTATTAATATGTTTCTGATAGAGTCCTCCGATCTGCATCTTTTATTAACATTAATGACATGTTGTATCAATATGTTTCTGATAGAGTCCTCAGATCTACATCTTTTATTAACATTAATGACATGTTGTATCAATATGTTTCTGATAGAGTCCTCAGATCTGCATCTTTTATTAACATTAATGACATGTTGTATCAATATGTTTCTGATAGAGTCCTCCGATCTACATCTTTTATTAACATTAATGACATGTTGTATCAATATGTTTCTGATAGAGTCCTCAGATCTGCATCTTTTATTAACATTAATGACGTGTTGTATCAATATGTTTCTGATAGAGTCCTCAGATCTACATCTTTTATTAACATTAATGACGTGTTGTATCAATATGTTTCTGATAGAGTCCTCCGATCTATATCTCTTATTAACATTGACATGTATCAATATGTTTCTGATAGTCTTCAGATCTACATCTTTTATTAATATTAATGACATCCTGTATTAATATGTTTCTGATAGTCCTCAGATCTACATCTTTTATTAATATTAATGACATGTTGTGTCAACATGTTTCTGCTGCAGTCCTCAGATCTACAATCTTCCCCCAACTGTTGCAAGAACACAAACCGAGACTTGTGATGAAGCATTGTTCTGTGTATGTGGTTCTAAACTCTGGAATCGCTATTTATTTTTCACTTTATTTTCATTTTCATTTTCCCATTTTCTTGCTTTATCCGTCTGTTTTCTTCTTTTATCATCAACTACTCTTCGTCTATGCACTTTGACGTAACGTAAAGCACATTGCATTTTCATGTATGAAATGTGCTAGAGAGATCATCTTAACTTAAGGGTCTTATTCAACAGACCTATTATCATTTTGGGGGCAAGGTTGAGTGTCATCAGTACCGTGTCTGTTGATACTTCATTTTGAGCAACTTATGTGTTGTGTTCACATTCTTAGTGACTGTTCTCATGCTCAAACTAGACAGGGTGTAGAGGGAGAAGGGCCAAAGCACAAGTCAGATATGGAAATAGAATAAAAAGCCAATCAACACTTCCACACATCAACATACCGGCTGGGTATCTGCAGATTTTCTTCCACCAGGTTAACCGGCTGACAGCTCGTGTGTTCTCACCAGGTCTGAGTCGATTACAAATGAAGGCCTTCTTTATTTTGAGTATTTGCGTGTCTGCTTGGCTGAGCCCAATCCCAGATTATCCAGGGACATTGTAGGGAACAAAATGTCCCAAATGGCTGCAACTCTAAGCAATCGACAGAAATTGCTTGCCTGATCCATTTAATTCATGTCACAGCTCCCATCTGTGGACATTTCATCTTGTGTTTCTCATTTCATGGTTACCTTGCATCTCTCTTGGAAATAGTTTGGTTTAATTCAATTAGGGATGCAATGGGTTGCAATCGTAAGGATTGGAGCTTTGACCTGGATATCAGTTACAAACAAATAATTGAATATCCAAAAAGTAATTGCAGTCAGACATAGCGCCCTTGCTATGGTTGAAAGCTATTGATATATACAGTTTCACCTGGTTGTTCTATTGACTCCAAGTACAACTGGTTCTCTCATATATATATAGATAGATAGATAGATAGATAGATAGATAGATAGATAGATAGATAGATAGATAGATAGATAGATAGATAGATAGATAGATATAGATATCTCACCCTTTTCGGGTAGTGTGTGTCTTCCTCAAGATCAGGTCCTCTACCAGAGGCCTGGGAGTTTGAGGGTTCTGTGCAGTATCTTAGCTGTCCCTAGGACTGTACTCTTCTGGACAGAGACCTCAGATGTTGTTCCTGGAATCTGCCGAAGCCACTCTCCCAGTTTGGGGATAACAGCCCCTAGTGCTCCTATTACCACTGGGACTACTGTGGAGTTCACCTACCACATCTGATCTAGTTCTTCCCTCAGCCCTTGGTATTTCTCTGGCTTCTCATGCTTTCTTCCTGATGTTGCCATTACTCGGGATTGCTGCATTGGTCACTACTGCGGTCTTCTGTTCCTTGTCAACCACCACAATGTCTGGTAGGTTAGCCAGCACCGGCTTGTCAGTCTAGAACTTGAAGTCCCAGAGGATCTTAGCGACATCTTTGCACAGCCTGCATCTTGGGTCTTGTCTGGTGTGGTAGACCCCTGCCTCAACTGATCTGGTCCTGAGTGCCTGTTCTTGTGCTGCTATGATCAGATCCTCTGTGCTGTCCTTCAGTTCAGCCTTTCCTAGCCACTGGTAGGATTTCTCAATATCAGCCACGTCTCTATCTGTCGATGATACAGCCCTTGGAGGGGCTTGGTCTTACATAATACCTCTTCTTCTTCTTCCTCCCCACTCTGTCTTCTGCTGCCTGAGGTTCTCGCTCAACAGATTATATATATATATGAAATCCTACATGATATCTACAATGATGGTGCCAATTAAAAGCAGGGTGGTGCAGTCACTTCAGGAGTAGTATTAGTAGTAGTAGTAGTAGTATCAACAGTATTAGTAGTAGCGTTAATATCAGTACCAGTAGTATTCATATTAGTATAAATACTATTAGTTTTATTAGTTGCAGTAGTAGTAGTAATACTAGTAGTGGTTGTAAATATTAGTAGCATCATCGTTTCACACGGAATCACGCTACTTGGCAATGTCACCTGTATACTATGGCGGTTTGTTTGGAACTAAATGTTCTTTGACAAACTTAATGTCCCCGACTGGATGACAGAGGCTACTGAACTGTGTCTATCTGAAGCTCCAGTGTAGTCTTACCCCCTGCAGGCGTCGACAAGTCACAGGTGATGACTGATTTGGAGGCGGGACTTCTCAAAGCCATGTCTGAAGACGAGTCTCTCTTAGATTCTATCAAAGTCAATCACAGCACCATCAGACGCATTGTACAGTACTGTGCATGTGTGTACATTCTGCATCCATGTGTGGTGTGATTTAAGCCACTCCTTGCATTTTATGATGCGTCTGTGTGTGTGTGTGTGTGTAGGACTGTGCTTGGCATGTGTCCCTGAATTCATGGGTTTGTGCTTTTTTTCTGGGTTTTCCATTGGACTGCATGCATGTGTGTATTTTACATCTACATCTTTGTATACAAGTGAGTGAATGTCTTGTGTTTAGCATCTGTGTGTGGTTTTATGCATGGGTGTGTGTGCAAACGTCTTACATCCCTGTGTGTATGTCATTACGTATGACTGTGACTGAGAATGATTGTGGAACTGGTGACCCAATTTGCTTTTGCATGTTTGTTTGCATAAAAAAAAAAAAGGACAGCGATACGGTGACGAGAGATCATCATTTAGCCGCTTCAAGTTCTCTGTGCCGGTCTGACGGCAACTTATTACATAGTCCAAACTGCTGTTGCATTACTGCTCATAAATGAGCCATTTTCCCGTTCTTTAGTTTGCCATTATTCTCATTCAAGTCAGCATCAACATCGGTCTTTGGTCAAACTAGCTGAAGTAGTTTGGTATAAGTACAGATATGCCTCAACGGCACATGGGAAACAGAATAATTCTTTATTTTTTTGTCTCTTTCCCCATTTTCTCTCCAACTGTATCCGGCCAATTACCCCACTCTTCCTAGCCGTCTTGATCGCCGCTTCACCCCCTCTGCCGATCCGGGGAGGGCTGCAGACTACCACATGCTTCCTTCGATACATGTGGAGTCACCAGCCGCTTCTTTTCACATGACAGTGAGGGAGTTTCGCCAGGGGGACGTAGCGCATAGGAGGATCACGCTATTCCCCCCAGTTCCCCCTCCCCCCCGAGCAGGCGCCCTGACCGACAAGAGGAGGCGCCAGATGCAGCGACCGGGACACATACCCACATCCGGCTTCCCACCCGCAGACATGGCCAATTGTGTCTGTAAGGATGGCCAACCGAGCCGAAGGTAACACGGGAATTCAAACTGTTGATCCCCACGTTGGTAGGCAACGGAATAGACCGCTATACTACCTGGACGCCCCGCAAAACAGAATAATTCTAAAGTACAGTATTGTAATATTGCAACGTGTAACCCTAAATGCACATCTGATGGACAAAAACATCCACACCTTCACCTCATCTGTACTTACCAACAGTAAGGGCATCGAACAAGCGCTGTATTATTGCTACGTCCTTCACAATCCCAGACTCCTGCACACAGCGCACAAACTCCTCTTGTTGTAGATGTGTTTTAGGAAGCTCAAATTTCTTGACATGGTCATCTGGCTGAACCAAAGGTTTCTCATTTTCTGTTGTCACCTGAAGGCCAAGAGAATGAATGAATGAATGATTGAATGAATGAATGAACGAATGGCATCAGTCATCACCATGATTAAAATCACATAGGACAGCAACATAGTAAACATTAACATCACCAGTCAAGTAACAATACCACAAATGTCAACAACACCATCATCTTATTGACATCTTTGTCAACAGCAGGGACACCACCCACATCGCTACAAACAGAAACGGCAAAAAACAAAAAAACACCTTTTCAGCAGCGTGAAAAAACTTCACCTTCAGTATCACAAATAAGAAAGAGAGACTACAATAATGGAGACATCACCAGCAGAGGGTCGACATCATCCATCCATCCATCCATCCATCCATTATCTGAACCGCTTATCCTGCTCTCAGGGTTGCGGGGACGCTGGAGCCTATCCCAGCAGTCACTGGGCGGCAGGTGGCGAGACACCCTGGACAAGCTGCCAGGCCATCACACAGGGCCAGCATTCATACCTACGGGCAATTTAGTATGGCTGATTCACCTGACCTACATGTCTTCAGACTGTGGGAGGAAACCGGAGCACCCGGAGGAAACCCACGCAGACACAGGGAGAACATGCAAACTCAACACAGAGGGCGACCCCCAAGGTCGGTCTACCCCGGGGGTCAAACCCAGGACCTTCTTGCTGTGAGTGGGCCAACATCAACAAGAGCAAAAGCAACTATGGCAATAACGTCAACAAAAACCTCTGCAGCACCACCGAGGTCGCCGATAGCAAGCAAAGCAACCTCACAGTCATGAACAACTTGATCAGAGACATTGCTAACAACACTTTTCAGTAAGCTAATGCTGCAAGGCTTAAAATACAATTCCAACCAGTGAACAGACTGTAAAGGGCACGATCCATAATTCATGCACACAGCGGCTAGTGGTGTTGGTCAGACTTCATAAACTTTGTTCGCTTTATTACTTGCGAATGAGAAAACCAGCAGATGCCACGTCACTTTTGGTTCCTTTTGAGGCTTTCACTTGACTCCATTTCTCAATCAAATTCAAAAAGTTCACCTGATGGCGAGACATGTCATGTTCCTTGTTGTCAGTATAGCACTCGCATTTTCGCAGCACTCCACGCAGCCACAGTGCCACAGGCCATTATGGTTTGTATCTTGAATACAACTTCTACGTCTTCCTCTTTCGGCTGCTCCCATTAGGGGTCACCACAGCAGATTGATCATCTGTTTCCATCTCTTCCTCTGCAACTTCCTCCGTCACACCAACCACCTGCATGTCCTCCCTCACACATCATTAAACCTCATCTTTGGCCTTCCTCTTTTCCTCTTGCCTGGCGGCTCCAAAATCTTAAAAAATGTAAGAAAAAAATTAAGTTTCCCTTAGGGTTAGCGCTAGGAGCAGTGTACTGCCATCTTGATGCTGTGCCCAGGGACCAACTCCAGTTCTCTTCCCATCGTCTTGGTCAGGAGCACAGACAGGGGTATAAACCCTAACATGCATGTTTCTTTTTTGATGGTGGCGGAAACCGGAGCACCCGGAGAAAACCCACCGCAGACACAGGGAGAACATGCAAACTCCACACAGAGGACGGCCTGGGATGACCCCAAAGGTTGGACAACCCTGGGGTTCGACCCAGGACCTTCTTGCTGTGAGGCGATAGCGCTAACCACTGGGCCACCATGCCGTCCAACAAAGTCTTAACTCCCTGATTAGGAATCAAACCTGGGCCGTGGCGGTGAGAGTGCCGAATCCTAACCACTACACCACCATCCTCAGCATCCTTCTCCCAATATATCCAGCATCTCTCCTCCACGCATGTCCAAACCATCACAATCTCGCCTCTCTTGCTTTGTCTCCAAACTGTCCATCCTGAGCTGTCCCTCTAATATACTTGTTCCTAATCCTGTCCTTCTTCGTTACTCCCAATGAAAATCATAGCATCTTCAACTCTGCCACCTCCAGCTCCACCTCCTGTCTTTTCGTCAGTGCCACTGTCTCCAAACCATATAACATAGCTGGTCTCACAGCCATCTTGTAAACTTTCCCTTTCACTCTTGTTGGTACCCTTCTGTTGAGAATCACTCCTGACACTCTTCTTCTTCCTGAACTCCACACAACAGTCTTCCTTCTTCAACTTCCAACATTTGATCCTTGGCTCTGCCTTCACTCTCTTCTTCTTCTTGAACTCCAAAGTCATCCTACAGACCACCATTCAATGTTGCCTAGCTATAGCTACGTTCTCCCCTGTCACCACTTTGCAGTCTGCAATCTATTTTAGATTGCACCTACTGCATAAGATATAGTCCACCTTTGTGCACCTTCCTCCACTCTTACACGTCCCCCTGTGTTCCTCCCTCTTCTTGAAATATGTATTCACCACAGCCATTTCCATCCTTTTTGCAAAATCCACCACCATCTGTCCTTCCACATTCCTCTCCTTGACACCATACCTACCCATCACGTCCTCATCACCAACATGCCCATTGAAGTCCACTCCAATCACCACTCTCTCCTCCTTGGGAACACTCTCCAACACTCCATCCAACTCAGTCCAGAATTCTTCTTTCTCTGCCATCTCACACCCAACTTGCGGGACATATGCGCTGACAACAGTCATCATCATCACATCTTCGTTTTTCAGCTTCATACTCCTCACTCTGTCCGACACTCTCTTCACCTCCAACACACCCTTGACATACATACTCTTCCTTCAGGATTACCCCTACCTCATTTCTCCTCCCATCCACACCATGGTAGAAGAGTTTGAACCCACCTCTGATGCTCCTGGCCTTACTCCCCTTCCACCTGGTCTCTTGCACACACAGCATACCTACCTTCCTTTTCTCCATCATATCCGCCAGCTCCCTTCCTTTACCAGTCATAGTGCCAACATTCAAAGTTCCGACTCTCACCTCCACACTCCTACCCTTCCTCCTCCCCCGCTGCCTCTGGGCCTGCTGGCCAACAGTACCGGTGGCAGTTGTTGATAACCCGGGCCTTGACCGATCCGGTATGCAAATCTAATTTATGATCCACATATTTGATTTGTCAAAGGTTTTACGCCGGACTCACGGGCTTGTGCATTCACAGCTGGGTTGTAGCTTTAAATACAACTGAGAGAGACAAAACTTTGCTCCACTAAAAAACCTCAAAGGTGTTTAAAATAAAATGCATGTTTTAAATAATTTCCACAGGTTTCCAGGAGGACACACCGACTTTTCTCTCCAACCACATCAGCACCGCAGCTGGTGAACAATCAGGGGATCGGACACAGGAATGTCAAACGTTATAAATTAGCGCCATTCCCCCCACCCCCCGCCCAAAAAAAAACAAGCAGCTATGGGGGAAATTTTTGGATTTAAACCCTTCATCATGACGAAGTATTATAACAGGTATATTTCGGGATCACAACCGAGGAATTTGGAACCAAAACCAACAACTGCCATCGTACAAACACACTGCCATGACCAAGAACTGATATGAAAACTGGCTGTTATATAAATAAAGTCTAACTGGTTGAGTGATGGATGGGCAGACCTTGAGGATGAGTCTTTTGAGTTCGGGTCGCCTGTCAGCCTGCTGTCGCTCCTCTTTTTGCAGAGAGTCTACAAGCCATGTGACCAGCTGGGTGGGGAAGATGGCCATGTCGGTCTTATAGAGGTTCTGAAAATCACTCAGAGCCTCCAGACGTCGAGAACACAACGTGTTGATGAAACCCCGCAGGTAGTAGTACCTGCAGAAAGAATTTTGTTTTGTGTTTATGTTCATTCTGTGAAATTTTGAAAAACTGGGTAAAAAATGCACAAAATGGATTAAAGGGAAAATGCACAGTTTTCCAACCTGCGACAGGGATAGCACATGAAAAAAAACCTGCAGTCGTTTCTGCATCTCTGGAGCGGCAGGGAAACTCGGGTTTCTATCCGGCTGCCAAGTGACGTATTGTAATTTCAATTGGCAACCGGAAAAAAACAACCTAGCAGGGTTTTAACCCTCTACACACGCTGTTCAATAAACACGTCCCCGTTCTCTCGACTAAGCTCAGCGTCTGATGGCGGAAACAATTCCCCGCAACACTAACGCAGAGGATTTCATAGACGACGGTACAGAGGCTGGCATGCAGCAATGCATTCTGGTACGCGAAGGCTCTGTGGGAAAGACTGGCAGAAGGAGAGCGCTGATTTCCCCGTCAATCGGTCTCTCGGTCGTGATGTCACATGCCTCTGATCCTTGGAAGATGTTGTCCGGCATCGCGTTGCCCTTGGAAACGGCCCAGGTCCGAAAGACCGATATAGCACACAGTGAGGACTTCATCGCTTCAGTCGTCTACATTTCTCATCAGTACTGACTGCACATATGGTGAAATTTCGCTTTAAGGACATCGTATTTTTTTTCTGAGGGTGATACATTTTAATGAGCTCGTATTCCATGAGGAACTTGTAATGTATTCAAATTACACATAAAAACAATATAACAAAGATGACCCACCACATACAAAAAGCAGAATCACAATCGCAACCAGAACCTGTTTTGTAAGTCGGGTGGTTTCAATACATAAAGAATTTGCCTTTAGTAGGTCGGTCACTGACAAAACTTTCTTCCTCGTGACGTTATCTTTTCTGATTAAGCGTTTCATTAGAGTTTTCTTTATTAACTCCATTGTTATACAACCCCTGTGCCACCACATTTAGATCTCAATAAATTAAATCTTTCAGCACATGGTTGGCAGTGTTGTAGTCGAGTCACTAAACCTCGAGTTTCGAGACCCCAGTGTTCAAGTCCAAGTCCCCAAATAAGAGTCAGAGTTGAGTCCGAGTCGAGTCCCCATTACCTGAGTCCAAGTCCGAGTCATCAAGGTTGAGTCTGAGTCGAGTTCCAATATGGGCTCCAGTGCTCCACTCTGGCACCGTAAAAAAGCTGACATACAAAAAAAACGAACAAAGTCTTTATCAATTAACAAGTCTGAATCTGAGTCCTCATCTCCAACTTCCAACTTCGAATGCTGTCAATGCTTGAGTCCAAGTCCAAGTCCAAGTCAACAGTACTCAAGTCCAAGTCGAGTCACGAGTCCTGAAAATCAGGACTCGAGTCGGACTCGAGTCTGAGTCCTGGACTCGAGTTCTACAACACTGGCCCGCAGGAAATTGCCGGGCATTTGGCATGTGACTCGCAACACGGGAAGTGGACGACACTACGCATGCTGCTTTCATTCACAACCTCACAACGCCAACATGCCAACATGCCAACATGCCAACACTTCCCTTAATTTACGGGAAAATCAACAATAAAAAGAAAAAAAGGAAAAGAAGAGAAAGTGAAGAGAGGGAGTTGTGATGAGAGGAAACACGGGTACCTGGCCAGCAGAGCAGAGTCCTCGGTCTGGGCATAGAAGATGGCTTTGCCCAGCTGCTGGATCAGCTCACTGTAATAACCCTGCACTGAGTGGAAGGACAGAGAAGCAGGGAATTCTGGGAGTTTAAACACATTTATGGCCTTCGGTGGAGTCCGCAGAGCTACAGCGGGAGAGAGAGAAGAAGGGAGCAGAGTTTCAGAGAAGATGAACAGACATATGGGGGGGGGTAGGAAGGGGTTGGAGAGGGAGAAGGGATGAAAGTGAGAGTTGTAAAGACCATGACAGCAGACACACACTGAACTCGATGTGTTTCACACAGTTCAGTTAGGACTAAACTCGGCCAAACCCATAGCTTGTACTCGTGCTAAAAGGGAAATTCAATACATAAATCATCCTTTCATTATTTTGGCATTGTGTGTCACTGATCCCCCCATGAAAGAGTTTCAGCAAAACTTTTAGCTCATTAGATATTTGTTCCTGATACTCTGTTATAAATCATAAATCTGTTTAAAACCCTATTTACTATTCATATGTAAACACAACTTAATGATAAAAAAAAATTATATGCATATACAGTTATTCTTTATTGCCGCTGTGGACCATGCATACTTGTATATGAGGCTGATTAAGTATCAGGGTTCCCACCCTTTTCATGAAATCATTTTGCAGGACTTTAAGGACATTTTCTATGACTTTTGCTTTGACATACATGACATCCTTTCCCCCACGAAGGGCACATTACTCAATATTAACTTTTGCTGGAAGCCTCAACAGTCTCCAGGACTGTGTAGCTTTCTTTTTTTGGACCCCCCCCCTTTTCTCCACAATTGTACCCATCCGATTACCCCACTCTTCCGGGCCGTCCCGGTCGCTGCTCCACCCCCTCTGCCGATCTGGGGAAGGCTGCAGACTACCACATGCCTCCTCCAATACATGTGGAGTCGCCAGCCGCTTCCTTTCACCTGACAGTGAGGAGTTTCACCGGGGAGATGTAGCGCGTGGGAGGATCACACTATTCCCCCCAGTTCCCTCTGAACAGGTGCCCCAACTGACCAGAGGAGGTGCTAGTGTGGCGACCAGGACACATACCCACATCCGGCTTCCCACCCGCAGACACGGCCAATTGTGTCTGTAGGAACGCCTGACCACGGTAACACGGGGATTCAAACCGGCGATCCCCATGTTGGTAGGCAATGGAATAGACCATTACGCTACCCGGATGCCCCCCGACTGTGTAGCTTTTAAACACTCAGTGGAAAAAGAAAATCCAAACTTGAACCACTGATGTGCAATCTCAGCGAATAAAGATATAATTACAACCCAACTTTTCCCCATGACCTCAATAATATCTCCAGCACATTTGACTGATTTCAACATTTTCCAGGTGTTTTCCATGACTAGAAATCTAGTCCATAAATTTACAGGTTTTCCAGGACATGTGGGAACCCTGAATGTGTTGGTCTCACCGGGATCAGACGTAATCATCCCGGCTAGTGAGGAGTGTCTGGGGAGGCTTATCAACCGCTCATCTCCCAGGTTAGGCAGGCTCATCCCCAGCCTCTTGTCCAACCTGCTTTCGGTCATCAAACTGCTTCTCCTGGCCTGAATCTCCTGCATGGTGGGCCGACGAGGGTTTTCCAGCATCGCCTTCATCCTGGAGGACAAACAGCAGAAGTCAGAGTCATTCATGATGATGTGGTTAGAGTTGTGCTGCAACGACAGAGCAACGATGCAAAACAGGAAATGGGGGAAAAAAAGGCTTTACAAAAAGCAAGACACGCGGTCCAGTAGCTCAACTAGTACACCACTGCACCGATACTGTCAAGGTTAGGGATCACATTGCCATTCCTATTCCATCCCCTCTGATGACGAAAATGTATGTGTTCTTGGTCTTGGAGGGCAGATTGAATGAAAACATCCAACAAAAGGAAATTCAGCCAGTAGATCTGCACAGGTTATGGACCTGCATGAGTGTGCAATAGACTGGGGGGGTTAGTTCTATGGGGTTTTGGTTCTCAGGCATATTAAGGAGTCAGATAGAGATTCATCATCATCATCATCAGTTCCGTAACCTATGGAGGTCGTAGGAGCACAGCTGACACCTCAACAGGTTGAGCCATCACTGTGTTTCAGTAGGGGGGAGTACCTGGTGGTCCCTATCTCCTCTCCAGGTATGGATGATCGTTGGTTCACAAAGGAACTCATCCGCCCTTTGACAGGTTTTGTTTTTAGTCCTGCTGGGTGTCCACACACCCTCCTCACAACAACCCAAGGGTTGAATTGGGGTGCCGGTTTAGTCGCCGACGACCCAACGGTTGCAGTTTAACGTTGTACCCAGGACACAGCTATAGTAGATTAATAAGGTAATAATGAGTCTCTCTGGAGGCAGGAATGGGTGTTGTGCTTCGGATTGACTATAATGTTCAATACCTGTTGTTCCAGAACACTTGTTTTCCATGTGTCCTTCCTTTAGAGTGCTTCAACCTTATCACTGGCTTTTATTCCTATAAAATTGATCTTCTCTTAAGGGTTAAGACCTCTCTCCGAGTCTCAGAATGAGTGTCAAAGTCCACGAGCACTAAGAGTTGGTTTATTATCTACCGTCGCTTTTATGACTTACTGTACCTCTGAGCCTCAGATCGCGTGTTGAGCTCCATGCGAGTGAAGGCGTCCATTTTCCTGTTCAGGCGATCCTTCAGGAACGAATGGAATATATGGGTCTCCAGGACCTACAACATGGCACATTTACAGTTACAACCAAGCTCCCAGCAAAGCTCCTTTAGCTGTCTGAGAGATGCGAGTCAAAACGCAGGGTGTGTTTCACTTGACAAATGCTTCAAGTACTTTTACAGGAAAAGAGACAGAAAAGTAATCTAATTCTATGATTTTATTATTCTTAAGTGCCGACATATCCTAACTGACAGAGTCATTAATATCTGATAATAGAAGTGATTCACCTAGAAGATAGTCCCCAAATGTACTTGGCCAATTACCCCACTCTTCTGAGCCGTCCCAGTCGCTACTCCACCCCCTCTGCTGATCTGGGGAGGGCTGCAGACTACCACATGCCTCCTCCCCCGGCTAGCCACTTCTTTTCACCTGTCAGTGAGGAGTTTCACCAGGAGGATGTAGCGCATGGGAGGATCACGCTATTCTCACCAGTCCCCCCTCCCTTAAAATAGGCACCCCGACCAACGAGAAGAGGCGCTAGTGCAGCATCCAGGACACATACCCACATCTGGCTTCCCACCCGCAGACACGGCCAAATGTGCCTTTAGGGGCGCCCGACCAAGCCAGAGGTAACACAGGGATTCGAACCACCGATCCCCATGTTGGTAGGCAACGAAATAGACCGCTACGCTACCCAGATGCCTTACATAAATATTTTTTAAACATAAGGGCACTTGAATGTGGAAAAAGAAAAACAACAACAACCAAATGACAAAAAGCTTTCATTCTTATTCATTCGCCAGAGAGAAAGTCAGAAGTTGCACAGAGCTCGAGGTTACCTTCTGGTAGAAAGGCTGCTCTGCGCTGTCTCGGCTCTTCAGGAACTCCTTGCTGTTGAACACTCGGTGTTCATAATTTAAATGGCTGCTCACATCCCTGTTGGATACACATTAGACACACTATAACCCCACAACGTTAACACAAAGATTACCTTATAGTTCATATTCTTATTACCTTGAAAACCTCACAATTATTATGATTATCATATATAGTAATAATATCGCCCATTGCTCAACCATCCATCCATCCTCTAGCCAAGCATGCAATGGACAGAAGCCAGAGAGGTATGGACTACCATATTAAAGGATTAAATATATAAATAAAATAAATGAGTGTATGAACGATTAAATAAAATGCGCAAAAAAATCTATAAATATAGAAATCAATGAATTCTAAATTATTCACTTTTTTTCTTACTGTCTCCTCTATATTTCTTTTCCTTTAGGATTTTTTTTTCCTCGTCAGGATTTTTTTGCTATCTAATGGTTGCTATGAAAAAATTGGCAATCAACTTGATGCTGTAAATCTCAACCAATCACCCATCCATCTATCCATCCATTATCAAAACCGCTTATCCTGCTGTCAGGGTCACGGGGATGTTGGAGGAGCCTATCCCAGCAGTCATTGAACGGCAGGCGGAGAGACACCCTGGACAGGCCGCCAGTCCATCACAGGGCCAACACATTCACACCTAGGGACAATTTGAGTGAGGCCAATTCACCTGACCTACATGTCTTTGAACTGTGGAAGGAAACTGGAGCACCTGGAGGAAACCCACGCAGACATTGGAAGAACATGCAAACTCCACACAGAAAGGACCTGGGACGACCTGGGGTTTGAACCCAGGACCTTCTTGCTGTGAGGCAACAGTGCTAACCACTGGGCCACCGTGCCGCAATAAAATATATAATGAATTTTTTTTTTTTTTGCTTTCCCCCCCTCTTTTTCTCCCCAATTGTACTTGGCCAATTACCCTATTTTTCGAGCCATCCCGGTCGCTGCTCCACCCCCCTCTGCCGATCCGGGGAGGGCTGCAGACTACCACATGCCTCCTCCTATACATGTGGAGTCACCAGCCGCTTCTTTTCACCTGACAGTGAGGAGTTTCACCAGGGGGACGTGGGAGGATCACGCTATTCCCCCCAGTTCCCCCTCCCCCCCAAACAGGCACCCTGACCAACTAGAGGAGGCGCTAGTGCAGCGACCGGGACACATACCCACTTCCGGCTCTCAACCCGCAGACACGGCCAATCGTGCCTGTAAGGACGCCCGACCAAGCCGGAAGTAACACGGGGATTCAAACCGGAGACCCACATGTTGGTAGGCAACGGAATAGACCGCCATGCTACCCGGATGACCCCATTTATTTATTTATTCATTTTGCACTAAGTCAGATTTGGTCCTCTATATAAAGGCAACCTGGGGTTGACATGCACAAACAATCACAAATCAATCTAGAGACACTAAATCACCGAACACGGGGGAGGAGGAGGGGGGGGGGTTAAAAATGTCACACGGAAGATAAAGACAAACCTGAATATGTTGACCATCAGTTCTAGTGCAATCCTCTGGATGTCATGGTTGAGGTTGCACTGCCACATCCGCCTCTGTGCCCGCTGCTCATTAATGTCAGAGCAGGTAGCGCTGTGGCACTGACGTAGGTCAAAATGCACCTGAAGGGACAGGCACCTGGAAACACAAATACACACACACACATACAACTTCAGTAACATGTTGTTGTTCCAGTGTCCACCATTGCCTAGCCTGCTACTGGGTGGTTGACACACTTCCTGTGCCATAAATCGATTTACCGACCGACCAGAGGTGCTGCTTGTGCAGCGACCAAGACACATACCCACATCCGGCTTCCCTCCCGCAGACACGGCCAATTGTGTCTGCCCGACCAAGCCAGAGGTAACACGGGGATTCGAACTGGAGAGCCCTGTGTTGGTAGGCAACGGAACAGACCACTACGCTACCCGGACGCCCTACTGTCCATTGTTCTTGAGTGTCTGTCACTAATGGCTGCTTGGCTGTGTGTGCGCTGTTATGAAATATAGGCTTAAATGATATTTTGTGGGTATCGTGCGGCAGGAAGGGGTGGCTGTCATGCGTTTTGCATCCTGGCCTGTTGTCACCAGCTGTGCTCCCTCTCTCCATGTTGTTTACTCATTGCATTGTCTACGTTGGACTAGCATCTAATTTTTGCTTCAGAGCTTGAATTGTCATGAGTAACCTTTGCAGCACTATATTCAAGGTTCAGCGTTTTCGGTTTTTATCGATTTTCACCGAAAACTACCCACATTTTCAAACTGATTTTCACCCGGATTTTATGTTTCCATGGATCCAAAAGTCGTTCCTGTTCGTGTGAGGTTACCTAACGGTGTCCTCTTGTGGTGAAATTCGGCATGCTGGATGGCTTTGAAAAATAAAAACCGAAAACGCTGAGCCTTGACTATATTACACCTGTCAACTACTAGGAGCAGCAGGTCTGTCCTCCATTAGCCGAGACATACAAGTGTCAATTTGTCCAGATAGTGTTTTAGTCACAGTCGGCTCACGGCCAAATCAGTCACCAGCCAGTCCAGGCCAGGCTAGTGGGTATTGTCCTGCATCTCACGATGGCCAGTCCACGCCTGGATGCCGTTTTGTTTAAATTAACATGACATATTGTGCACTTATCAAGAACTCACAGAAGGTGAATCAGTTCATCTGGACACAGCGTTGAGTGGGAGAAACGTTTCATCACTCATCCAAGTGACTTCGTCAGTCTCAACTGACTGCTGGTATCCCCCAGCCTTGACCGAAAACAACAATCGGTTTCATATGCAAATTGGCGTGACCATTAACTAGAGTTACATGGCCATGTGTACTATTCACAGAGGATTGGGGAATGCTTTCAGTCACACCATTGTAAGATGGCGACAGATGTACTCTTAGGCCCCTCCCCTTGGTCCAGGGATGGTCATTCCCTCTTCGCATAGATGGCCTCTTTGACTCCCTGTTCAAACCAGCTTTCCTCCCTATCAAGGATGTGTACATCCTCATCCCTGAAAGAGTGGCCCCTGGCCTGTAGATGGTGTAGACTGTGGAGTCCTGGCCTGACATGTTAGCTCTTCTGTGTTGTGCCGTCCTCTTGTTCAGCGTCTGTTTGGTTTCTCCAATGTACAAGTCACGGCAGTCCGCCTGGTACTTAACAGTGTACACTATATTCAAGGCTCAGCGTTTTCGGTTTTTATTTTTCAAAGCCATCCAGCATGCCGAATTTCGCCACAAGAGGACACTGTTACATAACCTCACATGAACAGGAACAACTTTTGGATCCATGGAAACATGAAGTCCGGGTGAAAATCAGTTTAAAATTCTGGGTATTTTTTGGTGAAAATCGGTAAAAACCGGAAATGCTGAGCCTTGACTATTTTGCTCCGTTTGTGCCGGGGGACCCAATCCTTGGGGTGCACCAATTTCTAGCGCAGCGTGTTTTGGGGTTTGAAAGCAACTGAGACACAGTGTTTGGAAAATGCACGTCTTAACTGTTCCGCCACTCCCACCACATACAGAATCACCACTGGTTTACGCTTAGACAGCTGTTGTCCTTCTCCTCTTCGATCGGTTGGTGCACTGTTTGGGCGTCTTCTTGGCTTTAACATAAACCCAGCTAGGATAACCACACTTAACCAGGGCCTGTTTAATGTGGGATTTCTTCCCTTCCCCAGCCGCTGTGTCGGTGGGGACGTTGTCAGCTCGGTGGTACAGCGTCCTGATGACTCCTAGTTTGTGCTTCAGTGGATGATGAGAGTCAAACCTTCAGTACTGATCAGTATGTGTAGGTTTACTGATCAGTACTTACCTGGGTTACTGAGCACGCATAAAGACATTTATGAAGAACGTAATATATCTATCAAGGCCGATGTGCTCCCACCAATTTGCATTATTACTGAAGAAGAAGAATGTTTATTATTTTGTTTTCGATGTGCACCTTTGTGTAAAACAGTCGGCAGCAGCCAGTGGAATCTCTGGCCATTCAATGGTCTCCGAACAAGAGGTGGATGCGCTGCCATCATCGATGTTAACCAGGATCAGGTCATTCGTTTCCTGAGCAGCAGGAGAACAGAAGGTTTTGAACAGATTGAATGCAGACTTGTCTTTAGATGTAAACTAACAAAGAAATTCGCTTTATGACCGATTTTCACTGGCCATCACCTTTCCGTCAATATAGTATGTGAACATGAGCAGTCCGCTCCCAAAGCTGAAATTCAGAGACTCAGAGCTGCAAGCCTACCATCGTGAACTAAAGATCAAAGTGAACATTAAAAATATAGTGGACTGAAATAGGAGATAAAAACTCAAGCGAAAATAACATAAACTATAACATTCATTAAACTGAAAATTATGACAACATTCCTGAATTCCTTTCAGTTTTGACCATTGCAAAACTTTGTGTTTTCTTTCAACTCTATAGCACTTTAATGCACACTTTGCACATCCAAATAACATTATGTGCACATGCACAACAGGAACTAGACTCACAGAATGCAGACACAATTTTAAAACGCATTTATTAATTCTAAAAAACATAAAATCTAAACAAAACACATATTATAAAACTGCCAGCAATCTTCTCTTTCCGGGGAGCTCAAACAATACTGCTGACAAAAAGGTCTGTGTGTTCTTTTCAATACTTGAGGCACAAATTTAACAGACCAGACGGTGTATTTTATGTAAAAAGTCTATCTTTTCATGTATAATTTCCATTTCTGTACTCACTGTGGCAACCTCTTCATAATGGCTGACATGACAGCCCATTAGGAAGGCAGTGGGTGCCATGAGGAAGTCCAGCATGCCCTGTGCCAGGACAGGAACATAGGGGTGCTGCCATGACAGAGGCTGAAATAGAGAGAAAAAACAGGGAAAAAATTAACTAAGTGATCAATTGGGTAAAGAAAGGGGTGTCCGGGTGGCGTGGCGGTCTATTCTGTTACCTACCAACATGGGGATTACCGGTTCGAATCCCCGTGTTATCCCCGCCTTGGTAAGGCATCCCGACAGACACAATCGGTCTTGTCTGCGGGTGGGAAGCCGGACGTGGGTATGTATCCTGATCGCTGCACCAGCGCCTCCGCTGGTTGGTTGGGGCGCCTGTTCAGGGGGGAGGAGGAGGAACTGGGTGTGTGAGCCTCCCAGGCGCTACGTACACCTGGCTAAAGTCCTCACTATCAGGTGAAAAGAAACGGTTGGCGACCCCACATGTATCGGAGGAGGCATGTAGTAGTCTGCAGCCCTCCCCAGACCGGCAGAGGGGGTGGAGCAGCGACCAGAACGGCTCGGAAAAAAAGGGTAATTGGCCAAGTACAATTAAAAAAGAAGGGCCGCTGTAAATGAATGACCAGCAAAATGGATAGCTGTATACATAGGTGGATGGATGGATGGATGACTGATTCTAGATCTCCAAATACTGCGACTTCCTGAATAATAGATTTTAGGAAATACGAAAAGCTATGGGCTGAATGAACATTATGGAAGAGTGGGTGACATGAAACTGACAATGACCTCTTCCCTCTGCCTGTGTAGTACAATTTTAGCAGGCAGCCATTTTTATTTTTTGGCTACCCACCCATACAGTCTTAGAAGTGTTGACCACCCAAGCCAGAGTTTCCAGTATCAATAAATGGCTTCCAGTGTGAAAAAGGACAATACTCTGGCTGATGGTACATTAAGAGAGTCTTCTTCAGTCAGAAATAGAGGGTTCTTGGTTTAAGTCTCTTGGCTCTGATGCTTGCAGTTTAAAGTCCTATTAAAATCTATTCATTCATCTATGTGTATCATATGAATCAGTTTACACGGATGGACAGAGGTTTGTTTCCAGGCATTTCAACACCGCACTGTTTTAGATAAAAGGCTTCGAGAAATACAGCTAGCTAAAAGCCAACCATAACTATAAGAAAAACCGACACGTAAGAGCGACAGGAGTCTGTGACCCTGTTTACACGTCATTTTAAAATGCAGTTTGGGCGATCGGATCACAAGTGGACAGCGAGATATACTGCCATTTATATCTGTGTCTATCATTTGTTTGTGCTGCTTGTTGTGTGCTGCAGTTGTGCAGTATAGATAAGGTGTTATGTGCACCATGCTTGTTGACATATTTTGTTCTTATTTCTATTTCTTATTTATCTTTTATTTCCGTTTGTTTCTGTTTCTGTTTTCTTATCTTGTATCGTGTTAGTTTTTAGTTATTAGAGCGTGAGTGTCTGTAATAGAACACAATTTCCCATCGGGGATAAATAAAGTATTCTGATTCTGATGCATCTCCAAATGTGTCCTGCTGACCACTTGTGGTCATATTTCATTATTCCAAAGAAGAAGAAGAAGATTTCGTTATTGTCTACGTCACTTCCGCTACAAGGTCAAAGGGCCTCAGTCAAGCACCAGATTTGCCGACTAGCTGTGAAAACAATAGCTAATGTTTGAAGATGTTTCCAGCACTAATATACATGTACGGACTATTCCAGCTGTTGACATGGACAGGACAGTCAAGGTGAAAAAGGAAGAATGTTAGATAAGCCATTGCTTTTGCCGCTGCTTTGTTAGTTGGCCACAAGGCCGCGGAGAGAGATATGGGTGATGACGTATTTTCCTGTTACATCCTTGTCGGGGACACATCGGGACACATTAGCGTTTAGACTACAAAAGATATGTGGTCAAATGCGTCCCAGACCACCCCGGCAAGTGGTTTGAGGAACCGGTTCACAAAACATTTCGGCGGTCGTTCACACTTGTATTTAGTGCTGCCCACTTGTGATCTGATCGCAGAAAAAACACATTTTAAAACCAAGTGTAAACGGGGTCTATGAGTTGATCAACTCACTTGATGATATGATGACATGAAAAAAAAAAAAATCAACATCGAACAGACATTATTTGACCTCCTGTGTTGTTGAGGTTAATATGAAGTGAAACAAAAGGTGGAGAAAGGTAAGGAAGTAAAGCTACACATTGAACTGTGCTGTGTTAAGTTCAGTGATGCCTCGAGTGCACCTCACTGTTGGGATGGAGATGCTGATGAGCATTTTAACCTTCAGTACCTTCAGAAAGAGCAAAAAGCTCTCCGCTACCAGGGTGAGTTTGGCCCAGTCAGCAGAAAACAACACCACCCTCTGTTCCTGGAGAAGACAGGACAGCACCTATACAGAGAGAGAGAGCGAGACAGAGAGAGACACATTAGACATGTTTCCATTCAACCGTCAAGCGAATTTTAATCAAGCCTAAAATGCAAATTAGTTTCATTTCCATCAGATGTGTTTAAGTGAATAAAACCCTGAGCAGTTTTCTGTGACCTATGTCATGTGTCTATACTTCAACACCCACGACAAAGATGGAGCAGTTAAAATGGAGATAGATGATCATGTCATTGAATTCTATTCCATCCAACCATCCATCCATTATCCAAACAGCTCATCCTTACTCACGGTCGCAGGGATGCTGGAGCCTAGCCCAGCAGTACTTGGGCAGCAGGCGGGGAGACACCCTGGACAGGCCGCCAGTCCATCACAGGGCCGACACACACACACACACACACACACACACACCTAGGGACAATTTAGTACGGCCGATTCACCTGACCTAAATGTCTTTGGACTGTTGGAGGAAACCGGAGCACCCGGAGGAATCCCACGCAGACACAGGAATGCGGGACGACCCCCAAGGTTGGACTACCCCGGGGCTCGAACCCAGGAATTCTATTCCTACAATTATATATATGTTTGTATATATATATATATATATATATATATATATATCAACACGGATACAGGAATAAAGATTTTAATGCATAGCAGTACAGGCCTGTTTCGTGCGTCCCGCATTCATCCGTGTTGATATTCCGTTCCTCATTAGTCGAGCACTTAACACCATTGACGGTTTCGGAAAAAAACGCTATATATATATATATATATATATATAAAATTCTATTCACTTTTTTTTTTATTTGGCAAATGAGTTTCCTTTAGTCATTTAGTGCATGAACTCTTTTTCGACAAAGCAAAAACCACCTCAAACAAGTACATAAATTTTTTTTCAATATTTATTTTTATTCGATGTTTTCTTTTAGCCTTTTCCCAAATTTTGCAAACACTGGCTTCATAGAAAACCCACAAGAGGCAGGAACATAGACAGGGACTTAAAGAGAATGAGAGACAGAGCTAAAGTACCCCTCCAGACACGTTTTACAGTTCATAAATACTCTGAGATGATTAATTTATTGTTTAACATGGTTTTCCCACATAAAAAGTAAAAAAAAAACTCAGAAAAGGGGCTGGAAGCACATCTACTATTCTGGTTACACTTTATTTTAGGGGGTCAGAAATTACCTAGTAATTTCCTAGTAATTATCACGTAATTTCTTAGGGATAAGGTCGAAATTACCTTGCAATTTGGGTTAGGGTTAGCTGTAAAATTACCTGTAAAAACTACCAACTTATTACGTAATTATCAAAGTTTGCAGAAAGACATATTCCGTCTAGCTGAGATTTTTATATTATGTGTAATATCTGTATTTTGATAGCGGCTTGGAACTGGCTCACTGACAGCAGTCTAAAATTCAAAACTGCCAGGACACCAGGGCAAGGCGACTGGCACCGCACTTAAGTTCATGGTTCTGAGAGTGTTGTTTGGGACCAAGCCTAGAAATCACCAGAGGGGGTCACCGGAGGGGGGGACCCCCCCCACTGTCGACAGTTACCGACGCCACTCCGTCAGCCCTTAGAGCGCACGATGACAGGTGAAAAGAAGCGGCTGGCGACTCCACATGTATCGGAGGAGGCATGGGGTAGTCTGCAGTCCTGCCCGGATCGGCAGAGGGGGTGGAGCAGTGACTGGAATGGCTCGGAAGAGTGGGGTAATTGGCCGGATACAATTGGGGAGAAAAGCTAACATAGTCAATGCTATTTATATGTCACAAAGGAAATATGTTACATGCAAAAAGCTTTTGACTGTTGGTTGTGTAAAAGAAATACACAACTTACATACTGACTCCTGCTTGCTGTCACAGTCCCAGGATAAATAGTTAGCATAGCATCAGGCGTCAAAATGAATTTCTTGTGAAAACCCAGTGACTTGCATTAGGTTATGGAAACACTCCTCAGTGAAATTAGCATTGCAGATACGCAGTCCCTCCAGGTCTGTAGGCATGTGAGCCTGATGTCTGTAACCATTTCAGCAGTATAGTGGGACTTTTTTTCTGTAGCTAGTGGAAGGAAGGTTCCAGGGTCCGGTCTACTGCACATTCTACCATGTTCGCTGTCAAAACTTTCACTATGCTAATCTAAACTGGCTGTCTGTACTGACAAGTCCGCTCTCTGCAGGAAGTTTTAGGTTTCTTTGCCTGCCCTGTATCTGCATATTAGACAGTGACTGGCTTTCGGATTTGTGACGTACGATATAAAGCTTGCCCGGAGTACGTTTGAATCTCAAATTTCAGGGAAGTGCACAGACAGCTCCTCCTCCAGTAGAGGAATTTATGAAAATACCACTCTAGTGATAAGCTTTGCACAGAAACTAGTCAGTATAGTCAAGGCCAGACATTTTGGGGGGGACACAAACATAAGAAAAACACATTTTTGAGTGGAGGGGTACTTTAAAGAGAACGGGAGAAAGAGAGAGAAAGAAAGAATTTTCAGACCTCACCTCCAATCCAATTCTCTTTTGTTAAATGCATCACAGATCATAGTTTTTTTTTTCTGAAAGATGAGCAACATTTGTCTTGTATCGACACTTCGGCTCGCCTTTCAATGACCGATTAATGTTATCACCTCAGCTGATCGATGATCGAATGAGTTATGAGTTTTGGGAGAATGCCTGTGGCACATGTGGAGTACTACTGGGGAAATACAACTGAGCACGCCTGCGGTCTTAAAGTAGCCACAAAGACAGTCCAGCAGAAACAAACTTTGTGCATTTGTGTATGTATGTTTGCATGCCCCGCGTCTCTTACCTGTAATACTTGCTGTGGTCTGAAGCAAAGGAAAGGTAGATGAAGATCCAAATCTACCGCCGAGCGATCTTTGTCCTCTCTGGATGGTAACACAATGGTCAAGGGACGCAAGGAAAACATCTAGAAAATAGTCACACTATTAATTTCATTGTTATTAGACATCTTTTACTAGCAAATACCAGTGTCATTACATTTTTTACGTAGTACCTTTACCATTTGGTGGACTCTCATAATTTCATACTCCACGTACAAACAAATTTTATTTGAGTGTGAGCACATTAGTGCTACCACCAACTTTGTGGCCTGCTTCGGTTGAGCACAGTACATGTGGCATTTGGTCAAATTTTATATTTCAAAATGTCTTAGAGAATCACAAGTGCAAATATTTTCAGTATGGTTGGCTGCTGTGGTAATGAAATCCCTGACTTTAACTAGCCTCTTATTCTGACAGTGTTATGACTGCTCTAATCACATTCAGCCCTATTATCCATTTAAGTGTTCAACAACAACAACAAAGGACTTGATTTAAGGCCAATTTATCCTTCTGCGTAGAGCCGCGCCTGACGTGCACCTCCCCAGAAATGTAACTACACGCCGCGGCGATGCAGACCCCAATAACTGTGATTGGTCCACTTGGTAGCATTGCATTTCCTCCTTCGCATTTCTGGCTGCCTCTTCTTCTCCATCCGCTCCTTCTTCACCAACCAGCTGACTGAACCATGGACCAAATCGAGGAGAGATTAATTGAAGAAATTCGCAAATAAGTACATTTGTACGACTCACAAAATTACAAAGACTGCAAACAGCAAAGTCAGCAAACTCCGGAAAGACATCTCTACAAACATCGGTTTGGGTGTCACGGAATGTACAAAGAGGTGGAAGAACTTGAGGGACAAGATAAGTATGTTCGACCCCGAAAAAGACTTGCAATGAGGAGTGAGGACCTGGGTGGAAAAAAGTGCCCGGGTTTGCTTTGTCCCTGGCTGGCACCCCATATAAAGCACCGGGACACAGTCAAATTGTGACGACAACAAGAGAAATATAACATGTTCATTGTCATGAAGACATGGTTCGGTTCGGTCGATAAAATAGTATAATGTTTGGCCAAATCTGAAGCCGCATCTTGGATGCAGAGCCTTTTCTATAGTGGCCCCCTCCCTCTGGATCTCTCTCCCCAAGCACATCAGAGATTGCACCGATCTGTCCACGTTCAACTCATAAATCAAATCTCACCTTTTCAGAAATGCATTTAATGTGTGATTAATGTTGTGTGTTTTATGTTTTTGGTGTGTTGTTTTTAGGTTCATTTTAACTTATGTAATAGCGTCTTTGAGTACTCTGAAAAGTGCTCTATAAATATATTGTAGCGTCTTCAGGTTCACCAGTGGGGTATAAGTGCTAGTTGTATATAAAAATGTATATACAGTTGTATGTAAAAAAAAAAGAAATTTGCTTATGGCATGAAACAGGCTTGTACTGTCTCATAAAGAATTTACTTGACTCACTGGATACACACACACACACACACACACACACATACATACATACATAAAATTAGTTTTCATTGAATTCAATGTGTGTGACATATCTGCAAAGGGACGCACGAGATTGTTGTGTCGGGAGAATGCAGCATCACCAACAGTTATATTATTATGAGAGACGATATATAAGGGATTTTGACTGCTGTTCCAGAGAGACTGGCTGGTGGGTACAGGTTCAGTTTGTGTTCAAGCAGCATAGAACCAAATCTAGTCTTAGCCATCAGGACAATGGAGTGTGAGCCCTTGTGGTTGTCCGGTGGTGCCTTGATTGTTCACATGTTTTCCGCCTATGCTGTCAACACAGTTTGGAAAGTTCCACAGACACCAAAAATCAGTTGCAATAGCTTCCCATTGGGCGATTGAAGGGCAGGGAAGGAACTCTGGCTGCAGTGCTTTCCATAAAGCTTTACAGACCTCTGAAATTATGGAGGACACTATGCTTGACCCGAGTTTGTAGCTAGCTGCTACAGCCTGTTAGCTTTCACCTGGAGCTAAAACTTGAATGGTGATTGCCAGTTTCTGAGTAATGTCTGTAGACATACTGTGCATACACTGATGCCAGATAAATGGTTGCAGATTATGACCCAAATCGTCAAATCTACCTGCTGACATCCAAAATTACTCGAGATGCATTTCCTCGTCCATACCCTTAATCTGCCTCAGTTGGTTCAATGGTTATACACTCTATTTCCTCAGATGTCTTCTCTGTTTTCTGTGTTGCATGAATTTCAGTAAAAGTAATTGTTGATGATCTGCTCAGGTTCAACTGTCATTGTTCGAAATATATGAAGAAACATCTTCTACTATGAGAAACTGAACACATGGGCAGAGAAACCCCACTGCCAATTAGCCTTTTGGCAGTGTTATTACAGAGTGTTGCAGACACACCAGCGCACAGCTATGAATGCTCACAGCAGTGCAGGCCACTTACATAGGCTCTGCATAGATTCTACACAGAAGGATAAATCACGCTTTAGGCCTAGCATGTACAAAACTTATAAACATTAAGAAAACAACACTGGTGCATACAGGATCAAATTTCCATGAGGGAACCTTTGTTCCTGCGCTGTAATGAAATAATCACTGACCGCCCTTACAGACAGGGGTGTAGCGCAAAATTCTGGGTCCTATACATAAGCAGTCTCTGTGAGCCCCTTTCCTATTTTGTCTCTCACGCATCACTTTCACATCATTGTAGCTATGATGCTGATAAATGTATGATACTGCATGTGCTACAGTACTAGCTAGCTAGCTAGCTAACTCCTACTGTGTTTAGATAGCAGGAGTTAGGAGTTAGCTAGCTAGTTGCTACCTAGCTGTGGTAGTAGGAGTTAGCTAGCCACCTTACTTTTAAAAGCTTCTAGCGCACCTTTCTTTTGGAAAAAAATTACTCAACAGTTGTTTTCCCTCATTTTGCCTTCTCCCCCTTCCTTTTTTTCTTTTCTGTTCTGGAACCCAGATTTTGCTTTCTTTGGGAAAGACATGACTCTGTGCTTGTGCTTGTATTAGCAGTCACTCGCGACAGGACTAGATGAGCTGCATTGAGAGATGCTCACGAGGGGCGGACTAAACCATTTTGCACTTTTTGTAAGGGGTGAGAGGGGCCTCAGAGAGCCTCCACTATTTTCTTTAAGTCCCTCAACCGATGTATTGAGCCAATTCTAACTGACGTTATGACACTTATTAGTTAGAAATAAAGATTTGCAAACCAAAACAAACTTAATTCTAGGCTTCCCGAGTGCCCCCCCCCTTTCTGGGCCCTGGTAGGTCCATTCCCGTTTCCCCCCCACTACGACGTTGCTAGGTACAGATGTCACGCCATCATTTGGCTCAACTGCTACCACGCTAAAGCAATGCTGGCACCTCAGTAAAGAGGGGGTGCTGCACATGATAACTGTAGACGATAGGTGGCAGAAGAGTGCTTGAATCCTGTTGACAGTAGCTCAGGTAGGGGCATATGTAGGCAGAGTGAGTAGGCACAAACACCAGCGCTAATAGCCACATACAGATAGAGTGAAAATAGCGTCTTCAGAGAGTTGGTGGTAACTGAAGTGCATTTATAAGGGGTGTCACGCCTAGACTTTCCAATGATCATGGCAGCAGTGATTGTAGCCAGGTAATTATTTCATATAGAAAAAAAATAATTGGCGCTATTTAACTGTATAAAGAATCAGGACTTGGAAACTGCTGTCCAGTACAGCCGCTGTTCATGGAGCCGATGTCAAAACAGCTGCTTTTTGAACGTAGTCATGCAAAAACTGCTGCTTTCTAAATGTAGCCGCAGTCCAGCCATATACTAGGTTTTGACCCAACTGATTTACACAATAACAAGAGAATCCATCTACAGTATGTACATATGTAAAATCATGTGCCAAACCTCCACAGGAATTACAAATACCTAGACATCAATAACCATCTGTGTTCATAAAAAAACAAGACAAAGGCAATTCATCGTTTAAGCCCCTAAGCTACTCAGTCTGTATGTAGTGTATCCAATAGGCCGCTCTTTGGAGACGTTTCCTCTCCCTATCTCTTCCCCTCAACAGTGGCTCAACAGCTTCAACGACCATTAACTGTAGCCTACAAACTCCATGGCTAGTAGAATTAAAGTGTCTAGCTACAGGAGACTTCTATCCATCCATTATCCAAACCGCTTATCCTACACAGGGTCACAGGGATGCTGGAGCCTATCCCAGCAGTCATTGGGTGGACAATGGCCCAGGTCTGGTGGCTTGTCCAGGGTGTGTCCCGGCCTGCCGCCCAATGACTACAGGAGACTTCTCCTCCTTATTTCTGATGCTACTCTTTTGCTCAGTGATCCTAATTCTCATTTCCCTTTTTTCCTTGCCCAGACAGCAAAACTCAAAAGGATGTCTCAATAGGTAGACCAGACCCAGCCCTTTCTCGAACACCTCCACACCTGATGGTATTTAAAAAAAAAATAATTTCTTTTAAAAAATTCACTTCAATGCACTGCCTGTTGATACCTACGTCATATCAAACTTGAACCTAGTTTTTTTGCTGACACTTGTGTTTTCGCCTCCTGGCTAGATCCTTGCTTGTGTTGCATTAACTCTCAGATGTACGCTGCTTTGGATAAAAGCGTCTGCTAAAATGAAATCGTAAATTGTAGGTAGACTACATGTGTGGTCCTGCATGTGATTCTACCCCTGACTTTACTTTGTCTATCTGTCTGGGGTTATAAAAAATGGTCCCCTTTGATTATGGCATTACAATTTACGCAGTTCAAACAAGGAAAGTATTCCCGGGAAAACAGAGCTTAAAAAATGTGTAGGCCTAGTGACAGAGATCTGTCTTTACAAGTCTGTCCCTCAAATTACTCGATTGCTTAGTATCTTATATGAGCCAATTGCAATTTCACAGTCTAAGAAGGCTCACTTGTCATTTTTCACATCCTCCCTGGTGAATTTGATGTGGTTGTCCACCGAGTTAATATGGTCGGTGAAATGTGGTACATCCTGAGATTTTCTTAACATCGCGTCTTGGTTGCCTTCAAACCCCAAAACACGCTGTGCCAGAAATTGGTGCACCTCAAGGATCGGGTCCCCCTGGCACAAACAGAGCAATATAGTGTACGCTGTTAAGTGCCGGGAGGATTGCCGTGACTTGTAAATCGGGGAAACCAAACAGACGCTGGCCAAGAGGATGGCACAACACAGGAGAGCTAAAACGCCAGGCCAGGACTCCACAGTCTACACCATCTACAGGCCAGTGGCCACTCTTTCAAGGATGAGGATGTGCACATCCTTGATAGGGAGGAACGCTGGTTTGAACAGGGAGTCAAAGAGGCCATCTATGTGAAGAGGGAACGACCATCCCTGGACCAAAGGGAGGGGCCTGCATATGAAACCAATCGTTGGTTTCGGTTGTTATGCAACTGTGCTATTTACAAGGGTGGGGATACCTGCAGTCAGTTTAGACTGATGAGGTCACTCACCTTTCACTGGTTATCAAAACGCATTTTAATGCCGAAACTATCTTAAAATATTGCATATTCCACTGGGAATAAAAGGAATGTCAGCCTTTTTTTTTTTCTTGTCGCAGACCGAAACTTGACAATGAGACATGAACGCAGGCTCCAACATTGGCTATAAGTTGAAATGTTGATATGAAACATACTTTTGCTTCAGAAACGTCAAGATTTTAACGTATCCGTGGTTTGCAGAAACGTAAAATGCTAACATTTTATTCTGGCGACTGGGTTGGTGAGGAAAATACTTGCGGGCAGTAAAGCGTCTTGTAACACTGCAGTTGGGTTAATGTTGGAGTGAATGGAGGGCTGGAGCAGTGGCTCTGGGCCTCAGATATTGCTGCGGATGGGTTTACATTGAAGTTAGTTGAAAGCCAGGTGCATCTAGAGAGTGAGAGAGAGAGATTGCAGTCTGGACTGCTAACATTTGCCACCTGGTGGTTGTCGGTGCGCACTATGACATACCTGTGGAGGCATGGAGATGTTTAGGAGAGATGGCAGTGGACTAGATTGTTTAACACAATCTTGGAAAGTGAGAGGATGCCTGAGGAGTGGAGAAGAAGCATACTAGTACCGATTTTCAAGAAAAAGGGTGATGTGCAGAACTGTAGTAACTACAGAGGTATAAAGTTGATCAGCCACAGCATGGAGATATGGGAAAGAGTAATAGAAGCTAGGTTAAGAGGAGAGGTGACGATTAGCGAGCAGCAGTATGGTTTCATGCCAGGAAAGAGCACCACAGATGCGATGTTTGCTTTGAGAATGTTGATGGAGAAGTATAGAGAAGGCCAGAAGGAGTTACATTGTGTCTTTGTGGATTTAAAGAAAGCATATGACAGGGTGCTGAGAGAGGAGGTATAGTATTGTATGAGGGAGCCAGGAGTTGCAGAGAAGTATGTAGGAGTGGTGCAGGATATGTATGAGGGGAAGTGTGACAGTGGTGAGGTGTGTGGTTGGAATGACAGATGGATTCAGGGTGGAGGTGGGATTACATCAAGGATCGGCTCTGAGCCCTTTCTTGTTTGCAGTGGTGATGGACAGGTTGACGGACGAGATCAGGCAGGAGTCTCCGTGGACAATGATGTTCGCGGATGACATTGTGATCTGTAGTGAGAATAGGGTGCAGATTGAGGAGAGCCTGGAGAGGTGGAGGTATGTACTGGAGAGAAGAGGAATGAAAGTAAGTAGGAGCAAGACGGAATACCTATGGGTGAATGAGAGGGTGGGACAGTGGAATGGTGAGGATGCAAGGAGTAGAGGTGACGAATGCAAATAAGTTTAAATATTTGGGGTCAACTGTTCACAGTAACAGGGAGTGCAGAAGAGAGGTGAAGAAGAGAGTGCAGGCAGGTTGGAGTGGGTGGAGAAGAGTGTCAGGAGTGATTTGTGACAGAAGTGTACCAGCAAGAGTTAAAGGGAAAGTTTACAAGATGGCTGTGAGACCAGCAATGTTGTATAGTTTGGAGACAGTGGCACTGACGAAAAGACAGGAGGTGGAGCTGGAGGTGGCAGAGTTGAAGATGCTAAGATTTTCACTGGGAGTGACGAAGAAGGACAGGATTAGTAACGATTATATTAGAGGGACCGCTCAGGTTGGACGGTTTGGAGACAAAGCAAGAGAGGCAAGATTGAGATGGCTTGGACATGTGCGGAGGAGAGATCCTGGTTATATTGGGAGAAGGATGCTGAATATGGAGCTGCCAGGGAAGAGGAGAAGAGGAAGGCCAAAGAGGAGGTTTATGGATGTGGTGAGGGAAGACATGCAGGTGGCTGGTGTGACAGAGGAAGACATAGAAGACAGGAAGGAATGGAAACGGATGATCCGCTGTGGCGACCCCTAACGGGAGCAGCCAAAAGTAGTAGTAGTAGTAGATATTAGAGGGACAGCTCAGGTTGGACAGTTTGGAGACAAAGCAAGAGAGGCAAGATTGAGGTGGTTTGGACATGTGTGGAGGAGAGATGCTGGGTATATTGGGGGAAGGATGCGGAATATGGAGCTGCCAGGGTAGAGGAAAAGAGGAAGGCCAAAGAGGTGGTTTATGGATGTGGTGAGGGAGGACATACAGGTGGCTGGTGTGACAGAGGAAGATGCAGAGGACAGGAAGAGATGGAAATGGATGATCTGCTGTTACAACTTCTAACAGGAGCAGCCAGAAGTTTTAGTAGTAAGTTGTTGGTGTGCACTGCAGCTAGCGCTGCATAAAGAGAGAAGGGTCTGTCTGGGGACTGCAATACAGGAGTGAAATATGTAGGGGCATTACTTGTAGCAGGACTCCCATCACTTGCCCTAACCTTAAGCTCCCAGCTTTAACCTCAGTGCAGGGGGGGTTCTTGTACTGAGGGCATTTCTTGAACTGGCAAGTAGGCGTTTCTTGTACGGATGTGGGCGTGTGTTGTACTTTGGTGGCGTGTCTTGTACGTTGCGCCCCTGACTTGCGGTCCTCAGACAGATACTGTTGCATAAAGACGTTCTCCCAAAGTCTCTCTTTCCTCTCTCTCTTCCCATTCCTCTGATCATGAATGTCTAGCAGGAGGGGCCCTCAGATTTTGAGGTACCCCTACCCGAGTTAGAACAAAACACAACCATGTTTTCTTTTTATCTTCAGGGTCTCCCATTCAAGAAATGCACTGTTGTGGAACTTTATTTTTGTGAGAAATTAGTGAAATCAACTGAAGAAGTGATGCACCCCATAGAGCCAATAAAGATCTTTCTGGGGGTGCAAGGGTTACAATGCGCAGTCTAGTTTTCCAAAGGAAGCTCTGATCCACCTATAGTTTTGTGTGAGAGTAGTCAGGATTACCTGAATTTATGTTGATAATTTGTTTTAATTATGTACTATTGACCTCTAAACACAGTGATGAATAGGCGGAAAGCATAAGTAAATTATTTTTCATGGTGATTAACACAAAACCTTTTAATTTGAACAAAATCAAAAGGTTTTGGAAGTCAATATCCTTTTCATTTACCATAAGCTATCCCTTCCTGAAAGAGATATATTCATTGTTTAGTGTTAATTTGGGATATACAATCCATATCACCCTCTGAAGTCAATAGGGTAATGAACAAAATACAGCACCACATTCCATTCACACTCTCAAACATGGATTGATTGCTCTTTGGTGTGCCTACTTGTTTTTTCCCCTGTTTGTTAAATTCCAACTGCCATTTTTAAACTGCCTCATCCAGAGGTTTGTCAATGTTACGTGGCAGAAATAAAAAAAGAAAGAAACCATCACCACCAGTCTAATGACAGATCAGGTAACACAAATGTCTAATTCATTTTTATATATTCTTAAATTGAGTATAACATGTTTTGTGTTGAAAGAATTATTATTATTTTAGCTAGCTTAGCCAGCTTACTATTCCTTTAGCTAGCTAGCATACCACTGCACAGTGCTAATGGCAGTTATGCACAAAGCTAACTCTTGACAGTGTGTGTGTGTGTGTGTGTGTGTGTGTGTGTGTGTGTGTGTGTACGTGTACATGTGTGTGTACGTGTCTGTGCGTGTCTGTGTGGCAAATATGTTAAATGAGTTTTCTGTATTCACCAGCTGTGTCTGAGTCCAGCTGTGCACTTATGGAACCAACAGAGCCAGCACCGTCAACAAGCCAAACACTGGCACTACATGAACAGCTATGCCTAATATGTGGAGAAGCTCTGCGAGATGATAAAAAAAATCCATATATTAAGAACCCCAAATTGGAAGGACTAAAAACAATATTGAAAATTGCCCAGGAACTAAATGACGAGGTTCACAAGAGACTCTCTCCCCACTCAAGTGACCTACTCTCCTTCAAAGTGAAAGTCTCATACCACTAGTCATGCAGAGCAAATTACTCCAGCACAACCAACCTGGCCTATTGCACTACTTCTACCGTGACTGTGCAAGACCCAGACAAGGATCAGTCCCTAATCAAAAAACCAAGACTGAGCAGAGACACCGAATTTGTCTCTGCTCAGTCACTGAGCGAACTTGTCACTGAGGCACTGGGGAGATACTTCAGGGGCCGCATCAGGCTGGAGAAGTAGCATTTGCTCCACACTCATTCACACTCATTCACACTCACTCACACTCACACACACACACACTTTATTTTATCTGTTCTATTTTTGTATGGTATGTTCTTGTTCTTGGGTCTGATTTAAATGGATTATTCAATAAAAGTTATTCTACCTACACCTTAGATCTTTATGTTTGTAATTTAGTTAAGCTTTATTGGGTTGCTCACATTCTGACTGTTTGGTGTAGCCTACAGCACCTGGCCTTTCCCTCTCCAAATATGAGCATTTTGTAATCATCTAATTTGTTTGGTTCCAGAGAAGTAGTAGGTCTTAATTCCCCTTGTTTGCAATAAAAACCCAAATATATACCCACACAACCATTTGGTTTTAGTTCAATAGCACCCTAGGCCAACCAGTAATAGTATATCCTGTGGGAATCTATGTTTTCTCAATTAATAAGAGAAAGGTTAAGGAGTGCTCTTGTCCTATCCACAAATATTCAATTTCTGGCTAAGTTAAAGCTATGTTTATATGAGCTTATATCAGTATTTATTTATGTATAAATAAAAAAATTACTCTCTGGTTATGTTGGGCAGATACCTACTTCATACCACAGCAAATCTGAGGAAATTCTGAGAGAGCACTATGAAATTATGGGCTTTTTTGTCACCTCACCCCTATCTGGACTGGCCTAATTTGGCTCTTTTTCAGATATTAGGGTAGGTCTAAAGAATAGCCCAAAAAACTTATTTCCCACAAAAATAAAGTTCCACAACCATCCATTTCATTAATGGGACACATATGGGGAATGAAAAAACATGGTTGTGTTTTGTTCTAACTCGGGTAGGGGTATCTCGAGAACTAAAGCCCTTTTTGAGGACTTGCCGCTAGCCTAGTAGCTCTCACTTCTTCATTTCTCTTCCGGTCTTTTCTAGTCACTCTCAAGGACCAACGCAGCATGTTCATCTCTGCTACCTGTAGTGTAGATTCTAGCCTCTCTGTTGTTGTCACTGCTTCCATACCATACAGCATGGCAGGCCTGACTATTCACTTATATACTTTGCCCCTTTACCCTCAACAGCATTCTTTTGTCACAAAGTACTCCAGCTACCTTTCTCCACGAATTCCACCCAGACTATGCCCTTCTGTCTGTCTCTAACTTGCACTACTCTCTGTTCAAAATAAATGAAAAGAAACCTAGCCTTTATGCATTTGAGGTTATATGTTGCTTTTTCCCCCCATTGTACCGAACTGTGATGTCCAAACCGTGGTGTGAACTGAACCGTGACTTCTGTGTACCGCTACACCCCTACCCTTAAGAGTAATTTAACTATTCCGTTAAACATACGTTTTTCTGCCATGCACACCCCAAATGTCTTCACATAGTACTTACACACACATACACGCATACACACACTTACCAAATATAGCTGCCCCGGGGGCGGGATGGGCACAAGTGCCAGTTTGGCAGCAAATTCCTTCACCCTCTCCTCCAAGTCTGACAAACGACAAGTCCTCAGCTGGACTAATAGACTACAGATAGAGAGAGATAGATCAAGAGAGATGAGGTCATATTTGGGGCCAAAATGTCTCATCTACGAGAAATTTTCCATTCGACAAATTTGATCAAATTGTCTTTAGCTTTCTACTTCAGCGCACAAGCTATTACGAACACAACCTTCGACTATTTTGAGCATCACTCAAGGAGCTGCATACCAACTCTCAATAAAGGTTATTTTATTCTTTTCTATTCCATTATATTCTAGATCACAGCATATCCCTGATGTGGTACTTGGTTCTCACCATGACAGGCAGTCTTTCAGTGCGGTGTAGTAGGGGTGCTTGGATATGATGCAGAACGCATAGGCCGAATAAAGATTAGGGACCTTGGCCGAACCATGGGAATTCTGATAGAAAAACTTCCCTTCCTGCAAAACACAGGCAACAGAGACAATAATGATGATAATTATAAAATATTTGATAATAACACATTTAGGTTTCATTAACAGGAAGTCTCAAAGCACTACATAAAATAAGCAAAAATGTTCCAAACTACAAAAAATATGAAGGATTAACAACAGATATATGCCTAAAAGAACACATACAGGTAAAAAGCAGACAAAGTTTTTTAAGTGTTTATGAATATTTTGCCAAAAACTACCACAAGACCAACGGTATCTTTTTTCACGATAGTCACAATAATAAGTTGTGGCCTCTTTTTCAACTCCCATATAGATGGAAGATGATGGTACTCAAGGTTGTTTATCATTATTTGCAATGGTTTTGTTGTGAAGCAGTGGTTTATAATCTCATATCACTACATCATCATTTCGTAAGTATACAAAAAAACTACAGACCAATGGTAGGGTTAAGGTTAGGTACTGTGAGTTAAGCATTACACTGCATGAAGACCATAAATGGCCATTGTAAGCCTTTTTGGTTGTTGGTTTTAGCTAGCTGATTGTAGTACAATGTCATATAAGTGGGCTACACAGTAATGCCATCATGCTATTCAATCCTAAGTGACAGTGCTGCCCAAAAGTTGAGCTGTAATAAATAATTCTTCACAGCGATCCCCATCGATTAACTTTCTTTTCAGGTGATGAACACAACGTTGGGGTTTGGGTCAACTGTTGTAGTTTGGAAAATGCAGTGTGAGTAATGTTGGGTAGGTACCATTATAGGCCGGGGACATTGCATCACTACGCCATGAGTCTGGTTGCCAAATAAGTCGGTGAAAACCAGGAAGTGGAACTGCTCTTCTCTGTGCTCATTGGTTATTTGGAGCCCACCTGGTAAAACCATAAAAAACCAAGAGAAAATGATACATTACATGTATTTCTTTGTCCACATGTACATATGGATTGTATGAAAAAAACAGTACTACTGTGGCCTCCCCCCCGCCCCTTTTAATAATCAGGAAGGTTTACAAGATGGTTGTGAGACCAGGTATGTTGTATGGTTTGGAGTCGGTGGCACTGATGAAAAGACAGGAGGCGGAGCTGGAGGTGGCAGAGTTGAAGATGCTAAGATTTTCATTGGGAGTGATGAAGAAGGGCAGGATTAGGAACGAGTATATTAGAGGGACAGCTAAGGTTAGATGGTTTGGAGACAAAGCAAGAGAGCGAAGACTGAGATGGTTTGGACATGTGTGGAGGAGAGATGCTGGGTATATTGGGAGAAGGATGCTGAATATGGAGCTGCCAGGGAAGAGGAGAAGAGGAAGGCCAAAGAGGAGGTTTGTGGATGTGGTGAGGGAGGACATGCAGGTGGTTGGCGTGACAACGGAAGATGCAGAGGACAGGAAGAGATGGAAACGGATGATCCACTGTGGCGCCCCCTAACGGGAGCAGCTGAAAACAGTAGTCTAAACACTTTCTGTGTGTGTGTGTGTGTGTGTGTGTGTGTGTGTGTGTGTGTGTGTGTGTGTGTGTGTGTGTGTGTGTGTGTGTGTGTGTGTGTGTGTGTGTGTACACACCAGGGAAACACAGCTGAGGCAGAGCAATGAGATCAATGTCTTTAGGCACGCTAACATCTTCACTTCCTCCTCCTCCTCCACTTCTGCTCCCAGAAGAAGAACTAGACACTAAAAAGGAAAAAAAATAACACACACAGACGTTTACCATGGATGAAATGAATTGTTTATGGAACCAATGAGGCTTCACACTGAGGGTCATCTGCAACTAAGTCAGCCAACACTAAAATACTTTGCAGAAAACATGATTCCCTTAGTTTGAGATCCTACGCTAGACCTCACCAGTGGATTTTAGACCAGACTGAATCCAGTCCACATAAACTGACACGAGACGAGGCCAAGAAAAACAAGACCAGGTCAGCAGATACAGAACCAGATAACAGGCAAACACAAAACCCTATCAGTGGGGTACCAGACCAAACGACGGCACACCAGACCTTCGCCGAGGGGCACAATGCGTGGAGGTGTTCTCTCCCTTTTCTTCTTGATGAAGGAGCGCCGGCGCTTCCCAAATGGCCTCACGTCACTCCATGCATGCTCTTTGCTGACGAAGGGAGGAGCCAGGACATGGAGTACCTCAGGGTCCAACAGATCTGGAGTGCCGTTATTGTTAGCACCCTGCTGACTGGACTGAGAGAGAGAGAGAGAGAGAGAGAGAGAGAGAGAGAGAGAGAGAGAGAGAGAGAGAGAGGATTATTCTTTTTGTTATAATTTGCACAATCTTGGGCCTGGTCCACACCACTTACCTTTACCTGTATGTGACGGACACCTCACTAAACTGCTGCGGCTCACGCGCATGTGGTGTCCATACAGACAGCACTGCTGCTGCAGCGCTGCTACTGCCAGCCCCGTCTTTCTACACCGAGCTACTAGGCTAGCAGCAACAATCAAATGTCTCCTTTCATTTTAAATTTCACTTATATTTAGTTTAGATACATGTTGCCTCCGCTTCATCCTAACATGGAATTCTAAAATGGGGCGGCATGGTGGTGCAGTGGTTAGCATGGCCGCCTCAAAGCAAGAAGGTCCTGGGTTCGAGCCCTGGGGTAGTCCAACCTTGAGGGTCATCCCGGGTCGTCCTCTGTGTGGAGTTTGTATGTTCTCCCCGTGTCTGCGTGGGTTTCCTCCGGGTGCTCCGGTTTCCTCCCACAGTCCAAAGACATGTAGGTCAGGTGACTCGGCTGTACTAAATTGTCCCTAGGTGTGAATGTGTGTGTGTGTGTGTGTGTGTGTGTGTATGTGTGTGTGTGTGTGTGTGTGTGTGTGTGTGTGTGTGTGTGTGTGTGTGTGTCAGCCCTGTGATGGCCTGGCGGCCTGTCCAGGGTGTCTCCCCCGCCTGCTGCCCAATGACTGCTGGGATAGGCTCCAGCATGCCCATGACCCTGAGAGCAGGATAAGCGGTTTGGATGATGGATGGATGAAGGGATTTTCCCCCCTTTTTCTCTCCAATTGTACCCGGCCAGTTACCCCACTCTTCCGAGCCGTCCCGGTCGCTGTTCCACCCCCTCTGCCGATCCGGGGAGGGCTGCAGACTACCACATGACTCCTCCAATACATGTGGAGTTGCCAGCTGTTTTTTTTTTCACCTGACAGTGAGGAGTTTCGCCAGGGGGACGTAGCATGTGGGAGGATCACGCTATTCCCCCCCAGTTCCCCCTCCCCCCCGAACAAGCGCCCCGACCGACCAGAGGAGGCACTAAGTGCAGCGACCAGGACACTTACCCATATCCAGCTCCCCACCTGCTGACACAGCCAATTGTGTCTTTTAGGGACGCCCGACCAAGCCAGAGGCAACGCGGGAATTCGTTGGTAGGCCACGGAATAGACCGCTACGCTACCCGGACACCCCTCAAACTGAAAAATTTGTTTTCTAATTTTCTTGACTGTGGTAATTAAGTTTCTAAAGTTGCACTTAACTCAATCTAAAAACTGGCTTGACTCTTAATCAGTATTTTCTTAAGCCAAACAAGTGCACATACAACAAACAGCAGGAGGCTCACATGAGATGGAGGATGTAGCATGTCCAAGTAGAATATATACCATTAGTAGTTGAAATATAGAAAATATAGGATATTACTAGGTCTCATCATGTAAGTGTGAAGTGTATAAAGCAAAACTTACAAGTTCTCAAATAGGGAAACTGCAAATAGCTGGTCTCATCTATACAGCTTGTTGAATCCCTCACTGAATCCCACATGTGCAAAGCTAGCTGCACATTTCCAGATGAGCAGTTATGCTCACTTTTTCCCTGACAAGGACTTCATGCGAAATCTTAAATATAGAAGGATTAAGACTGTATAAGAACATCTACACAAATATCAAAGAATTTTACAGCACATATCAGTCACTCTTTACTTATACAGTACATTTCACACATTAAAATGCAACGCAGGGGGGCGCCAAGGTAGCGTAGCGGTCTATTCCGTTGCCTACCAACACGGGGATCGCCAGTTTGAATCCCCGTGTCACCTCCAGCTGGGTCGGGCGTCCCTACAGACACAATTGGCCGTGTCTGCGGGTGGGAAGCCAGGTGTGGGTATGTGTCCTGGTCGCTGCACTAGCGCCTCCTCTGGTCGGGGGAACTGGGGGGAATAGCGTGATCCTCCCACACGCTACATCCCCTTGGCGAAACTCCTCAATGTCAGGTGAAAAGAAGCGGCTGGCGACTCCACATGTATCGGAGGAGGCATGTGGTAGTCTGCAGCCCTTTCCGGATCGGCAGAGGGGGTGGAGCAGCGACCGAGACGGCTCGGAAGAGTGGAGTAACTGGCCGGGTACAATTGGAGAGAAAAAGGGGGAAATCCCGCCCCCCCCCAAAAAATGCAATGCAATGTGTTTTAATTGAAAGTGCTACACCAAGTCAAAGTGCACAGATTAAAAGAAGGGAAAAAGAAAACAGCAAACCTACAGATAGATGGGGGGGGGGGTCTCAATTATGGAGTAATGAGTATTAAGAAAATGATGTGGAGCGTTGATGAAAAACAGCGAGTATGCTTCATTCCCTTTCCCCGATGGAAAAAAAAGGGGAAAAAACAAAGTATAAATAAATAAATAAAATCCAGGTTTCCCTGTATAACATGGCCTGTTTGGAAGTAGTATTACATTCTGGCAATCACTCCAAGCCACAAAAAAACCTCTAAACGGACATTTTGTTTAGGTGGAAAAGAAGATCTCGGTGGTCGTAGCGGACCGCCACCCATCCAGTGAGCCGTGCTGATGAACCTACGCCATGTTTGCTGAATAGCCGTCGATTATAAAATCAGTGAACGCCGACGCAAACGACACATTATGAAGAGGAGTCAAACTTCCAGTGTCTGTCAAAGGATAGAAAAACCAGTGTGACAGAGAGGTGAGAGTGTGTGTGTGTGTGTGTGTGTGTGTGTGTGTGTGTGTGTGTGTGTGTGTGTGTGTGTGTGTGTGTGTGTACCTGGAAGAGCTCTCGGAGTTTGTCAGCAGGCACTCCCACCACCACGCAGGCTTCCAGCAGGGCAGGGGGCAGATGATCCGTCATGGCGGCCGCCTGCCTGGTCTCCTTTCAACGCCAACGGGCTCCTCTTCTGGCCCTTCGATCAAACCCGACCTAGAACCCGGCCTGAGTCGCCGGATCACACTTACGGAGAGGGGAAGGGACGTGCAGGAGAGGACGAACCAAACAAAGGGTGAGACAGAGAAAGAAAGACACTCTTTGTCCATGACTAGAAAAAAAAAACCCACTTCTATTTGCCCCCTTTGAAGGAGCTGAATAAGTTAACTGAGTCAGACCACATGACCCGCCGGCCGTCCAAACTCAATTTCACCGCCTTTATCAAGCACGGACATGACTCTACTGACCAAAACAACAGCCGCAGACACAAAACTGCATGTTTTTTAATATTACTAGAGGGCTATTACTCCGAGGATGCCTCAGAATGGAATAAACTACCTCTGGATTGTAAAAGACATAAAAAAAAACAAACAAGATATTTCAAAGGCAAAATAAAGACTTGGCTAAGTTTAGAAAGGCTGTCTAATATATACACAAGATATATATTCACATAAATATACATTCACATACCTACAGGCATATATATATATATATATATATATATATATATATATATATATATACACACAGTCATTTTTTATGTATTTATTCATTTTTCCTTTTGTCTCAATTTTTTTTTATTTTTATTGTGCCATCAATAATGTAATGTCTACTGCCATTGCTTACCAACAAGGACCACAGTGGAACATTTTTAACTTTGTTGTGTAATCCTTGGCAATTTAAAGCTTCTGCCTCGTCTTTTTTTGTCAAGTAAAACTACTACGACAACTAGCCCAGGTTCCTCAGCTGGTGAGAAGTAAAAAAACGATAGTGAAATAAAAGTTTTGATTATTGTCTTTCGTGAAGACGGTAATTCCTTGGCGACCTAAAACACGGTGAGTGACGTAGTATTTTGTACTTCTTACGTCACATTGTGTTATTGTTTATCACTTTTGGTCTACTAGGTGGACTTTGCTATTTCTTGGATTACTTCACATGGCTGGAATTAATACACATTCAGTCAAAACCCATTTGAAATTAACCCCATAATAATAATAATAATAATAATAAACATACAAGTAGCTAGGAGTGAACAACATGAACAATGTGTACTGAAAAAGTGGAGATTCTCCCTTCATTGGCCAATCGTGTCTTTTAGGGACGCCCAACCAAGCCGGAGGGATTCGAACCAGGATCCCAGTGTTGGTAGGCACCAGAATAGACCGCTACGCTACCCGGACACCCCTTCTGGAGCTTTTTTTTTTTTAGATAAGAATCTTCTTCTTCTTCTTCTTTCGGCTGCTCCTGTTAGGGGTCGCCACAGCGGATCATCTATTTCCATCTCTTCCTGTCCTCTGCATCTTCCTCTGTCAAACCAACCACCAACATGTTCTTCCTCACCACATCTATAAACCTGCTCTTTTCCTGTTGCCTGGCAGCTTCATCTCCACATCCTTCTCCCAATATAGCAAGAATCTCTCCTCTGCACATGTCCAAACCCTCTCAATCTTGCCTCTCTTGCTTTTGTCTCTAAACCATCCAACCTGAGCTGTCCCTCCAATATACTCGTTCCTAATCCTGTCAGTCTGTCCCAACGAAAACCTTAACATCTTCAACTCTACCACCTCCACCTCCAGCTCCATCTCCTTTCTTTTGGTCAGTGCCACCATCTCCAAAACATACAACAAAGCTGGTCTCACAACCATCTTGTAAACCTTCCCTTTAACTCTTACTGGTACCCTTCTGTCGCAAATCACTCCTGACACTCTTCTCCACCCACTCCACCCTGCCTGCGCTCTCTTCTTCACCCCTCTTCCACACACACAGTTACTTTGAACAGCTGACCCCAAGTATCTAAACTTATCCACCTTCGTCACCTCCACTCCTTGCATCCTTACCATTCCACTGTCCTCCCTCTCATTCATGCATAGGTATTCCATCTTGCTCCTATTAACTTTTATTCCTCTTCTCTCCAGTGCATACCTCCACCTCTCCAGGCTCTCAACCTGCTCCCTACTCTCAGTACAGATCACAATGTCATCAGCGAACATCATCGTCCACGAAGACCCCTGCCTGATGTCGTCCGTCAACCTGCCCATCACCATTGCAAACAAGAAAGGGCTCAGAGCCCATCCTTGATGTAAATCACCTCCAACTTGAACCCATCTGTCATTCCAACCGCACACCTCACCACCGTCACACTGCCCTCATATATGTCCTGCACCACTCCTACATACTTCTCTGCAACTCCCGACTTCCTCATACAATACCACACCTCCTCTCTCGATACCCTGTCATGTGCTTTCTCTAAATCCACAAAGGCACACTGTTGTAGGTTCTTCTGACCTTCTGTATAGACATTCTCAACGCAAACATCGCATCTGTGGTGCTCTTTCCTGGCATGAAACCATACTGCTGCTTGCTAATCATCACCTCTCCTCTTAACCTAGCTTCTATTACTCTTTCCCATATCTTCATGCTGTGGCTGATCACCTTTATACCTCTGTAGTTACTACAGTTCTGCACATCATCCTTAGTCTTGAAAATCGGTACCAGTATGCTTCTTCTCCACTCCTCAGGCATCCTCTCCCTTTCTAAGATTGTGTTAAACAATCTAGTTAAAAACCCACTGCCATCTCCCCTTAACATCTCCATGCCTCCACAGGTATGTCACCTGGACCAACCGCCTTTCCACTCTTCATCCTCTTCATAGCTGCCCTCAGTTCCTCCTTGCTAATCCACAGTACTTCCTGATTCACTATCCCTACATCGTCCAACCTTCTCTCTCTCTCTCTCTCTCTCTCTCTCTCTCTCTCTCTCTCTCTCACTCATTTTCTTCATTCATCAGCCCCTCAAAGTACTCCTTCCACCTTCTCAACACACTCTCCTTGCTTGTCAGCACATTTCCATCTCTATCCTTCATCACCCTGACCTGCTACACATCCTTCCCAACTCGGTACCTCTGTCTAGCCAATCGATTCGAGTCATTTCCTCCTTCCTTAGTGTCCAACCTCTCATTCAACTCACCATACGCATTTTCCTCTGCCTTCACCACCTCTATGTCAAATATTTAATCCCACCTACCGTTTGATTTGACTGGTTTAACCGTTTAATTTGGGCGTGGTTAAATATCAGTTTCATTGGTTTGAATGAGGTTGAACAAGGGTTGGGGTTAGGGATGGGATTAAATGTTCGATGTTGAACCCTGCCCAGCTCTGCAGGCTGCAGCCAGGTACTCCTCATGGAAAGCGGTGTTGGTCAAGCGAGCTAGAGAGTGAATGAGGAGAGGGAGCGGTGATGGCGAGAACAAACCTTTTTTTTTTTTAGAAGGTTTTTAATCATCGCAACTTTTTAGATTCAAGACTTGGGCCACGGCTTCGCTTGTCATATCCATAAATCTTTGGGCATTCAAACATGCTTAATTCATTCATTAAAAAGACGAGTTCTGGAGGCACAAACATTAAATTTGGGTCACATTGATGAGACTGATCAGAACTTATATGTCAAATTGCAGATGTTAAAATGCTAGCTCTGAAATTGGGAACCAAGCTTTGGCCAATTTCCCTTTTTTAGCAACCTTCTGATCTGCCGGCTTGCAAATCCAGTAAGGCCGATACTGTCAGGCGTGAGCAGGACCCAAATGCAGACACAGTAACAGGTGAAACAAAGGGTTAATTATAGGAAACAGGAGGGTATCAGGAACACATGACAGTTACATGACTGTACACTCTGACAACCAACAAACTAAACAGCCTAACTTAAAAACACCGAAACTTAATTGAAAAATCAACAACAGCTTTGGGGCAAACGGGTCACTGAGGAAAACTGGACGGGACACAGGACCCGGATGGTGTCAATGGAAACAGGGCTGGTGTGGCCGGAACCGGCAGCGCCCATTACAGACGTGGTGAGATGTGTCTCCAACTGCGTCTTACCCATCAAGCATTTCTCATGCACGTTCAACATTTACAAATAAAGCCGAATCGAGGGTTTCGGTTTAAGTACAAGAAAAGTACCGCTTCAAGATTGAGTAGCAAATACTTGAGCAAAAATTTGATACTTGAGCTAAAACAAATACACAAGTATTCATCATATTGGCTGGGTGTGGCGACAAAGCAAGTAGCTTAAATAAAAATCACATTTAATAAAGTAAAGGGTCTATTGGCCAACTTACTCAGAAAAATAACTGCAAAATTAAATTCGCCCCGTATTCAGTGCACAACCACATCCTGAACACGGAATAACGTTGTTTCAATTCCATTGCAATGAAGAGGAACATTTACTGAACATTTTATGAGGAAAAATTGAAATAAATCACTCTACATGCTATATGGATATTTCCTTAGGTTCAAGTTTTAGTCTGTTGGCAACCATGTGTGAATTATGTTGGGTGCCACACGGTTCTGGATTAAGGCCGAGTTGGTTATCCCCCCCCCCCCCATGGTGTCCCGGGTGTGACGTCTCTAATCGGAATTATGATTATAATAAGCGAAGCAACACATTAGTGAGGCATTTTAAGCACAGGCGTTTCTAGCCCATTTTGGGGGGTGCTGCAGCACCCCTAAATTGAACCCCAGCACCCCTAAAATTTAAGAGATTTTTTTATTTTTTTACTCTATGTCCATGTTTAATAAGCTGAAGAAATGTCAAAACCATATCCAGTATATGGTTTAAACGTAATATTTTAACAACAAAAATACAGCACCCCCATGCTTCGAAAATGGTTTGATCCACCGCCCCCCCCCCAATTTATCTTGACTGGCCGGCCAGCACTCTGGGGTGCTCAGCACCCCTAAAGCTCTGATCCTAGAACCGCCCCTGATTTTAAGGAAGGGCACAAACGTGGCCAACAACCGCAACACACACGCCTGGCCTGGCGGGGGGGGGGGGGGTACCGGGGGGGCGCCTCTGTTGGGATAAACTGAGACTAAAGGGGAATTTTAAGACTAGATAACTCCAGCCGTCACAGGCGAATCTCTCTGAACGGCCAAATTCGGATGGTTACATGAACAGAGCAGATGATGAACCAGGTCTGACCCGGAGGCTCGAGACCGGCCGGTCCAGTTCGCTAACCCAGCTCATCCACCTGTGGACACACACGACCGCAGGCTGCGCTCCTCGGTAAAAGTTGGGACTTGATTCAACCGGACGACTTTTTCAAAAAATAATTAAAAAAAAAACATGTCGGCCAATACACTCGGAACTGGTTTAAACTCCGGGTTTTAAGCTACCAACCTGTCCACGCGTTACGGAGTCGGTACCGCCGCGACGCCCATCCCGACAGGTCCCCTCAAGCCGCTGACTGGAACTCCCGCGCCGGCTGCCGGTCTGACGAGCCAGCTTCCGGTCTGGGTGGTTTTCATTTCACGTCGCGCGTCGAACATGCGCGGTGATTGACACCGGGGGGGACGCGCGCGCGCCAGCGTCAATAGCCCATCACGGATGGCTTCAGTCGTCATTATGGATTTTTACATAGTTGATCCGATGATAAAACAAAAACCTGCTCTAAAAAATGACTTTTGAACTTTCCAAACTTCCACCTTCGAATCAAGTCTTTTTAATCGTACCAGGCCTATACAGCTTTATAATAATGTAAACTACTAATAAGACACGTTAGTCCCTAGCTAACGAATTTGACCCTTTAGCCGAGCGGTTAGCGATGTCGCCTTGTGGTGCAGTGCACCCCGTATCGAATCCCGCACCGGGCAACAAAATAACCGCTTACAATAAGTTTGTTCGCAACGGCAAAACGCCCGAGCTACAGCTGAGCCACAGCAAACGAGCATCCCATAATGAGTCTGCCTCTCTTCTGGACATCACGTGCCGCTTGAACCGCAGCCATGGTAATTAAATGCTATTCATTAAGTTGCAATGCCTATTGTAGATTACCCGTCATATCTGATATTAAACGCTCCAGAATTACACAACATTATTCTCCCTTACCGCTCTAATTACAAATGTTACATCAATACATTGTTAGGGGTCCGGACAGCAAAGCAGCAGGAACTGTGTTTGTTCCGATTATTAATTATTATTATTATTGTGACCTCTACAGGCTTTACAGAGCAACCAAACTTGGCAGATTCCGAAATGTAGGGCAGTGGTCCTGTCGGATGGCGGCGCTGTTGAAGCGTTGCGGAACCAAAAGTATGACATGGGAGATTTTGTGGCACCATGAAATGCAAGTAGGACTTCGGGAGGTGCCACAAAATCTCCTCCATAAAACAAAACAAACAAAAAAACGCTGCAACCTGAAAAAACACACGCGCTTTTCCTAGTTTGTAAATGTCTATATGTCCGCATAATCCGATCACACGTGACTCCTCTTTATTAAAACGATCTGTTTATGCTTTTCAATTAGTTTGTCGACGTCACCCCGTCTCATTTATTCTCGTTCCCCCGTTTTCCTACGCAACGTCGCCATCTATGGGAAATTGGTTGCAATTACAAGTTGCAGCACTATGAAAAGGAAGCTGTGGTTTGGAGATTTTCTCCCGTACCTCCCTGCAGATTTGTCCAAATTTAGTCATGCTGAGTGTTTGTAATCAGTTACTTCAAAGTTGTTCCAAACATTTTAACGATATTCAGTTCTGGGCTTTGGGTCGATGACTCGGTGACTTCAAATTCTTGTTCTGGTGCCATTTCAGTGTTGATTTAGTTGGATACTCAGGACTGTTTGGTCCACTTGTTTGGAGTCTCCTCCATCATGATTCTGCCACCACCATGACTCCGGACCGATATGGTGATAGATTTTCTGGGGGCAGAGTCCATTGCCTCATGCTCCTTTCTCCATGTTATGCTTTTTTGCAAACTCCAGTTTGCAAAATGGCTTCCATTGGGCCACTCCACCAATGACCTTAAGATTAATCCTGTTGTGGAGAAATCTCAAGAGCAATAACAGGAGTTGTGTGTGTGTAAAGGGATTGAACATTTATACAAACTTTGACGCAGCTATTCCTTTTAACCAATTTGTAAAAGTTAATTTAAATAAGATCCACTTTTACATAATGGGTTAGTATGTGTAGATCGAGTAAAAAACTCCCAAGTTCACTCTTCTTTGCATTTCCTTGCAAATTGTGGAAAAGGGGAATGGTGCTGAATACCTTCTGGAGGGTTTGCATATATTCAGTGTCTTTTCATGCTGCACCAGCTCTAGCATTGTACTGTCCACCTTGTTTGTTCCCATTGGACCACAAGTCCGACAGGTCCACTGCAGAGTGTCATAGTGAGTGATGACAAAGCACCAGGTCTTAAAAAGGCTCTAAAATGAACAGGGCAAACAATGGGCATACGTTGAGTTACATGTGAGGGATTATTTGTTTAGACACAGACACACACGTTTTACAATTGAAGGTACATTCATTGTTTTTTATGCAAGTCATTGGTACAAAAATACCTTGCTCTCAGGGTACAAAAGTTTGTACAGCAGCAGAAAAAAAAGAAAAAGGCAGCTGACTTGAACAAAATCAGTGATTGACTTTAAAATAAAATATGGAATTGCATGAGAACATTTTCATAGTGACATCTGTATAAAATCCAAAAGGTTCAAATCACACATTAGAAAATACAATTCACAGTGGGACTTCTTGTTTCCTCGACTAAAGCTATTTAAGTTCAAATAAATACCAGTAAGAAATCCAATATTATATGGCATTGTAAATCAGAGGCGGGCATTTGTTAGGTTTCTATCAAAAAGGTATTTCAAAGCATTTTAGTTCTTTTCAGGTACAACATTGAGTTTTACTGGTCTGGTCCCATTGTGCAGATCATAGTGTTGGTTCATCCCCAGCATCCCTCCCGAGAAATGTTCTTTAGTGGAATGGAAATACTTCTAAAGCAGCATTTATACCTGTACATTTAGTTGCTCTGCTGAAATCAACATAAATCTAATTCTCTTTAATAAGTAGTTGGGATGGCAGATTCTCTTCCAAATTGTAGAGGAATGAGTGGAGAACCCTATCTTATCATTATTAATATCTATCTATCCATCTATCTATCTATCTATCTATATCCCAAAGGCATCTGTGAGATGAAACCACAATTTCCCGCCTGTGGTTCAGTATTTTGTTAAATTTTTTTTTATAGAAAGTGCATGTTCTTAATGATGCTGAGTCTTGATGTTTAGATTTAAAGAAAAAAAAAATCAAAGGCAGGGATAATATTTGCACTTGAAATGTGTAGTCAATTATAATTTGAAAGTGACTTTTTTGTATAGGCATAGAGATGTCACCACTGATTTTTACAAACGTCATTAAAATCAATAGGTACTGCTAGCCACACTGTAGGTACCATACAGAGAAAAAAAAGAAGTACAGCCTGATATTTAACATGTAGATGAACATGTTAAATCAGCATTCACTAGTAATTATTTTTTATTAAATATTTCCTTAAGGTGCTTTTGGAGAACTGGGCCCAGAGCCATTCCTAAATAAATAAATATTAAAGCACTCGTGTCATTTCAACACACACAAGCAGAGTCCCTGCGTCCCTTATAGTGATGCGCTGTGAAATGTAAAGCACTTTCCTCAATTAAAAAGTTCCCTTTATGTTCACTGTAAAATCCTGCAAGTTGAGGATGCTCCCTTTAACCCAGCTATAATACCTGAGAGAGCGCTGTTTGCTTTAATCGTCGGCGTGACGGGGAAGCTGCCGGCTTGATACAAGAAATAATGGTTAATTTGCTGCAGAGGCCATGTGTGCCATCTAACTTCAGATGTTTCAGTAACTACAAAGTGCAAGAACTGCAAAGTCCTTCAACGCTGTCCAATAGATAATCTACACAACACAAACTCAAGCATGACTGGTTTACACACTGAATGCTGCCAACTTTGAGAGAAGCAAAGCATTTGCACATGGAACCTGCAACATCAACATAAAGGTGACGGCACGACGAAACAAGGCCCTGTGTCTGTTGAGCTTTTTTTGCCACCACCCTGGGTGAGGTAATTCTAATTATTTGCATAGATAAGCGATTGGCATTGATTGCATAGACATCTCCTTGCAGCATTAGAGTAAAAAACGTCCAGAGTGTCTTTGTAACAAACCATGGATGTGTCCATCACTGAGTGAGTGTATACCCTCATATGTATTATTGTGTGGGCGGCATGTAAGGTAAACAGGTTCGACACTACACTGTAGAGTATCATGTGCATACATAGGGGAGTAAGGCATGTTTATGACCTCATACTGTGTGCTGGGGTCTGACTAGATTACATGTTGTACACATCTCAATTCATCAATGCTGGAAATAGCCCCCAACAGTTTGCTCTGTTAACTCCCCTGTCATTTTGTTTCCTTGCCCTCTACACTCGTGATGCACTCATTATTTTTCTGTTTTCTGGTTTACAATATTTTATAGTGTACAACCATAGACCTTCGATGGAAAACTGAAAATGAGGACAATGTTCTCCTTTCTCCTTTCCGTAAGATCAAGCTAATGTCAAGCTAATGGGTCCATTGATCAGCATGGACCCATGCTGATCGATGGGTCCATGGCAGTGAGCTGACCCAGGGTCAGGGTCAGCTCACCGCCATCGCAAAATGTCAAGACAAATTGCGATTCGTTTAGTATAATCACAGAGTATTCATCTTCAATTGGCTTCTTAATAGTTAATAGTTGGATATGAAAACCCAGTCATGACGAATGTATTTCCACATTGGAAAAGAATGTTTGAAATCCACATGTTGAAATGATTCAACTGAATGTGACTACTGTACTGGTTATCGCATGTCACATTAAACCAGAACACGAGAGGTTAAAGTTGAGAAGTCATGATATGTGTGCAAGATCTGTCAAAATGAAATTGAAAGTCACAGCTACTGCACCAGTTTCCCAGCTACAGCACAAGTTTCCCAGCTACAATGTAAAACAATAAAACAAAGTCACCACCCACTTTTAAAACCAATGAATGTTTGCGAGTAAAACCCAGCCACCGAAGATGCACAAGCCAGTGCATTCTTAGTGCCGGTCCCAAGCCTGGATAAATGGGGAGGGTTGTGTCAGGAAGGGCATCCGGCGTAAAACCTTTGCAAAATCAAATATGAGGACCATAAATCATATTTGCATACCGGATCGGTTGAGGCCCGGGCTACCAATGACTGCCAACGGTACTGTTGGCCAGCAGGGTGCCGATGGAAAATATGCTACTGTTGGGCGAAAGAGAAGGAGAGGGGGAAGCCATGTCCCGAGGCAGTGGGAGAGGAGGAAGGGTAGGAGTGTGGAGGTGAGAGTCTGAACTTTGAATGTTGGCACTATGACTGGTAAAGGGAGAGAGCTGGCTGATACGATGGAGAGAAGGAAGGTAGATATACTGTGTGTGACCAGGTGGAAGGGAAGTAAGGCCAGGAGCATCGGAGGTGGGTTCAAACTCTTCTACCGTGGTGTGGATGGGAGGAAGATGATGTCAAGAGTGTGTTGGAGGTGAAGAGAGTGTCAGACAGAGTGACGAGTATGAAGCTGAAAACCAAAGGTATGATGATGAATGTTGTCAGCGCATATGCCCCACAAGCTGGGTGTGGGATGGAAGATAAAGAAGAATTCTGGAGCTGGCTGAAGTGATGGAGAGGGTACCCAAGGAGGAGAGTTTGATTGGAGCGAACTTCAATGGGCATGTTGCTGAAGGGAACAGAGGTGATGAGGAGGTATGGTGTCAAGGAGAGGAATGTGGAGGGATAGACGGGTGGTGGATTTGAAGAGTGAAGGCAGAGCCAAAGATCAAATGGTGGAAGTTGAATAAGGAAGACTGTTCAGGTAGTTCAGGGAGGAGTAAAGTCAGGCACTGGGTGGAAGCAAACAGTTGCCGCATGGCTGGGCAACTACTGCCGATATACTGAGAGAGACAACTAGGAAGATACTTGATATGTCATCTGGACAGAGGAAGGAAAACAAGGAGACTTGGTGGTAGAATGAGGAAGTACAACAAAGTATACAGAGGACGAGGTTAGAAAGAAGAAGTGGGATAGTCAGAGAGATAAAGAAAGTAGACAGGAGTACAAGGAGATGTGGCGTAAAGTGAAAAGAGAGGTGGCGAAGGCAAAGTAAAAGGTGTATGGTGAGTTTTACAAGAGATTGGACACTAAGGAAGGAGAAAAGGACTTGTACCGATTGGCTACACAGAGAGACTGAGTTGGGAAGGATGTGCAGCAGGTTAGGGTCATTAAGAATAGAGATGGAAATGTGCTGAAAAGCGAGGAGAATGTGTTGAGAAGGTCGAAGGAGTACTTTGAGAGGCTGATGAATGAAGAAAATGAGGGAGAGCGAGAGAGAGAGGGTTGGACGATGTAGGAATAGTGAACCAGGAAGTGTGGTGGATTAGCAAGGAGGAAGTGAGGGCAGCTATGAAGACAATGAAGATTGGAAAGGCAGTTGGTCCTGATGACATACCTGTAAAGGCATGGAGATGTTAAGGAGAGATGTCAGTGGAGTTTTTAACTAGATTGCTTAACATAATCTTGGAGTTGAATCTTGAGTTATTCCGCTTCTGGTGTGGGAAGACGGTGGTGCAAATTCACATTTGCGGCAGCCTCACCCTGTACCATCCATGCAGTGTCTTTATCCACGTCTGGGTCTAAGTTTTGTCTTCGTTTGATGGCTGGGAGAGCTGGAGCTGGATCGGCTGGGAGAGCTTCATCTGCTGTGTCCTGCGGGCCCAGGGACCACGGCCCTGCCTGGAGCTGTGCCCGAAGAGGTAACACCAAGGGCGATCTGACAAGACGCTGAAGCAGGACAGGCTAAACTAAACTAGTAGCCCATGCAGACCGTCAGTTCCGATAACACTGAGGGCGGTCTGGCGGCGGCTTCGCCTAGTGTTGAATGTGTTTTTAGTGTCGTCGTGTGAAGTGCGGGGAGGTGTGTTTAAGGTGTCTGGCTGGGAGAGCTAGCGTTGGATCTGCTGAGGGAGCCTGGTCTGCTGTGTCCTGTGGGCCCAAGGACTACAGCCCTGACCGGAGCTGCACCCAAAGAGGAAACACAGAGGGCAGTCTGACAGGACGCGGAAGCGGGGCAGGCTAAGCTAACTGTTAGCCCGTGCAGACCGGCAGTTCCGACAGTCATCCTGCCTGGCGTTCATTCTCCTGGACAGTGACTTTTTTTTTTGTTTAGTTTTGATATACACTCACTGGCCACTTTATTAGGTACACCTTGCTAGTACCGGGTTGGACCCCCTTTTGCCTTCAGAACTGCCTTAATCCTTCGTGGCATAGATTCAACAAGGTACTGGAAACATTCCTCAGAGAGTTTGGTCCATATTGACATGATAGCATCACGCAGTTGCTGCAGATTTGTCGGCTGCACATCCATGATGCGAATCTCCCGGTCCACCACATCCCAAAGGTGCTCTATTGGATTGAGATCTGGTAACTGTGGAGGCCATTTGAGTACAGTGAACTCATTGTCATGTTCAAGAAACCAACTCTGAGATTATTCGAGCTTTATGACATGGCGCGTTATCCTGCTGGAAGTAGCCATCAGAAGATGGGAACACTGTGGTCATAAAGGGATGGACATGGTCAGCAACAATACTCAGGTAGACTGTGGCGTTGACACGATGCTCAATTGGTACTAAGGGGCCCAAAGTGTGCCAAGAAAATATCCCCCACACCATTACACCACCACCACCAGCCTGAACCGTTGATACAAGGCAGGATGGATCCATGCTTTCATGTTGTTGACGCCAAATTCTGACCCTACCATCCGAATGTCGCAGCAGAAATCGAGACTCATCAGACCAGGCAACGTTTTTCCAATCTTCTATTGTCCAATTTTGGTGAGCCTGTGCGAATTGTAGCCTCAGTTTCCTGTTCTTAGCTGACAGGAGTGGCACCCGGTGTGGTCTTCTGCTGCTGTAGCCCATCTGCCTCAAGGTTCGACGTGTTGTGCGTTCAGAGATGCTCTTCTGCATACCTCGGTTGTAATGAGTGGTTATTTGAGTTACTGTTGCCTTTCTGTCAGCTCGAACCAGTCTGGCCATTCTCCTCTGACCTCTGGCATCAACAAGGCATTTTCGCCCACAGAACTGCCGCTCACTGGATATTTTCTCTTTTTCGGACCATTCTCTGTAAACCCTAGAGATGGTTGTGCGTGAAAATCCCAGTAGATCAGCAGTTTTTGAAATACTCAGACCAGCCCGTCTGGCACCAACAACCGTGCCACGTTCAAAGTCACTTAAATCACCTTTCTTCCCCATTCTGATGCTCGGTTTGAACTGCAGCAGATCGTCTTGACCATGTCTACATGCCTAAATGCATTGAGTTGCTGCCATGTGATTGGCTGATTAGAAATTTGCGTTAACGAGCAGTTGGACAGGTGTGCCTAATAAAGTGGCCGGTGAGTGTATGTGTTAGTTTGGATCTTCTTGTACTTGTGTTCTTGTAGTTTGTGGATATGTGTCTTTGTGTTGCACTGCTGTGGGCTGGGGGACACGATGTTTCGTTTCATTTCATGTGCGCAAGTGCATGAAATGAAATGAAAAAATGTTTCTGATTCTGAAAGTGAAAGGATTTCTAAGGAATGGAGAAGCAGCATACTGGTACCGATTTTCAAGAATAAGGGTGGTGCAGAACTGTAGCAACTACAGAGGTATAAAGTTGATCAGGAACAGCATGAAGATATGGGAAAGAGTAATAGAAGCTAGGTTAAGAGCAGAGGTGACAATTAGCGAGCAGCAGTATGGTTTCATGCCAGGAAAGAGCACCACAGATGTGATGTTTGATTTGAGAATGTCGATGAAGAAGTATAGAGAAGGTCAGAAGGAGTTTCAACATTGTTTCTTTATAGATTTAGAGAAAGTGCCAAGAGAGGAGGTGTGGTATTATATGAGGGAGTCGGGAGTTGCAGAGAAGTATGTAGGAGTGGTGCAGGATATGTATGAGGGCAGTTGGACAGTGGTGAGGTGTGCAGTAGGAATGACAGATGGGTTCAAGGTGGAGGTGGGATTACATCAAGGATCGGATCGGCTCTGAGCCCTTTCTTGTTCGCAATGGTGATGGACAGGTTGATGGATGAGATCAGGCAGGAGTTTCAGTGGACTATGATGTTCGCGGATGACATTGTGATGTGTAGCGAGAGTAGGGTGTAGGTTAAGGAGAGCTTGGAAAAGTGGAGGTATTCACTGGAGAGAAGAGGAATCTAAGTCAGTAGGAGTGAGATGTAATACTATGTGTGAATGAGAGGGAGGACAGTGGAATGGTGAGGATGCAAAGAGGAGAGGTGACGAAGTCGTATGAGTTTAAATACTTGGGGTCAACTGTTCAAAGTAATGGGGAGTGCGGAAGAAAGGTGAAGAAGCGAGTACAGACAGGGTGGAGTGGGTGGAGAAGAGTGTCGGGAGTGATTTGCAACAGAAGGGTACCAAGGGAAGGTTTACAAGATGGTAGTGAGACCAGCTATGTTATATGGTTGGAGACAGTGGCACTGACGAAAAGACAGGAGGTGGAGCTGGAGGTGGCGGAGTTGAAGATGCTGAGATTTTCATTGGAAGTGACAAAGGAGGACAGGATTAGGAACGAGTATATCAGAGGAACAGCTCAGGTTGGACGGTTTGGAGACAAAGCAAGAGATGTGAGATTGAGATGGTTTGGACATGTGCAGAGGAGAGATGCTGGGTATACCGGGAGAAGGACGTGAAGATGAAGGACGAAGGATGCTGAAGATGGGAGCTGCCAGGCAACAGGAAAAGAGGAAGGCCAAAGAGGAGATTTATGGGTGTGGTGAGGGAGAACATGCAGGTGGCTGGCGTGACAGAGGACGCTGCAGAGGACAAGAAGAGATGGAAATGGATGATCCGCTGTGGCGACCCCTAACAAGAGCAGCCAAAAGTAGTAGTAGTAGTAGTAGTAGTAGTAGTGGTAGCAGTAGTTGTAGCAAAGAACATTTGCAAGAACATTCGGTAACTTGTAAACCGGTCAAAATGTGAACATACTGAAGAACCTGTAGAACCTGTTTTAGGATAGGTTAAGAACCAAAACCGGAACCTTCACCAACAAATTGAGAACTGTCTGGCAAAGAAAAATTGTAAACTAAAATGTCAATATACTCCATCAGTGGTGTGTACAGCATACATTCACCTGTCTGTTCAGTCTACAGATACGGTGGAGCGGTACAGCGAACAATGTTTTTACAGCACTGAGATTCTGTTCATTAAGCTTAAACCGAGTCCTGACTATGGAGACTTGAGTTGTGAGAGGTACAGGAAAGCCTCTCTCTTCCTGGATGCACGCTGTCTGAAGTAAAAATCAGTCTAGAGCTCTACAGACAGTTTCAGGGAACTCCACTGCTGAACTTGACGACTACTGTTGACAGTGATGTGACAGTGGAGTTCAGACTGAAAAACGAGCTGTGTGGCCTTCCTATCTCAGAGTCTACAACACCAACAGGCTACCATTACAAGATAAGGACTAAGCATTATGAGTTTGACCTAATACTTGATGTCCACTGGCTCTGCGTCTCAATGGACCACACCTCCCAAGAGCAAATTTGTTATTCGTAAGGATACAAGAAACCCTATGAAAGGCAACAGTGTTTTGGCACGGTTTCTCCTTTCTTGTTGCCCTTTTTCTATCTACTCTTCCATCATTAATAACACTTATACATCCAACCTGCACCTTTTCAAATGCCGAGTTTTTCATTTTTTAGGGACAGTTTCCCTACTCTTTCAGTGAGGACCAGGAGGCCCATCCATTCATCCATTAATCAATCTGTGTTCGTACCTGTTCCACAACAACAATCCCTAGCCATCTGTTGTTTCTTTTTGCTAGTCGGGTTTGACTTACTATCGCAGGCGAGCGTCTTAACATGTGCCGGCTTCCCGGAGGTTCACTAAACTGGACCTATGTACAATTAAGACTGCCCGTTTTGTAAATTAAACATACCTGGGTATAATTCCCATTTGCTGTGGTTTTAACCTAGCTCAGACTTGATGTCCATACTCACATGACAGTGTCATACTTTGTCTTTATAATACTCTCTCTATCATTAAGTCTCAGAAGAGCTGGCCCGACTGGTCCTTCTTCCACTGGTACTTGCCTCTCTGGGCAAACCAACCAATCTGTGATCCTGTTCTGAAGTGCTGGACTCTCCCTCGGGGTATATGACGAGGAAGCAGGCAGTGAGAAAACCCAGGAAAGAGCCCCCAGAGGCCACCATGGGAATGACACGCACGCTGCCTACTGCCTCCACCACAGCTCCCAGGGCTGAGGCAACCAAGATCTGGCTGATGTAAACCTGGAAAGGACACATAATATCACATCACACTTCAACATCACTTCAACATAACACTTTGATAGCATGTAGAGTTATAACTGGGAGTTATACTCTATAAGAAATTTTAAAAAAACTAATGCATTTTATTTATACAGTGCGTTTCAAAATACTCAAACACGCTTTACATATGATAAAATAAACATAAAAGCAACACACCAAAAGTATGAAACACACAACATTAATCACACACTCAAAGAAATTCTGCAGAGGTGAGTTTTGATAAGTGATTTGAATATGGACATATCGGGGTAGGCTCTGATATGTTTGGGGAGAGAGTTCCCAAGGGAGAGGCAGCAATGGAGAAGGCTCTGTCGCCCCAGGTCCGGTGCACGGTCCTGCGTGGTGGAGACAGGAGGTTGACATCAGAAGAGTGAAGGCTGTGGGAAGGAGTATGATAGTGGAGCAGGTCAGTGAGGTAGGAGGGGGCCTGATTATAGAGGGATTTTGGACTGAGGAGAAGGACTTTGAATTTGATCCATTGTGGGACAAGGAGCCAGGGGAGGTTCTGGAGGACAGGGGTGATGTGGTTACGGGAGTGGGTGAGCAGGCGGAAAGCAGAGTTCTGGATGTACTGGAGTTTGTTTAGGATTCTGGATGATGAGCCATACAGAAAGCTGCTGCAGTAGTCAACTCTGGATGTGATGAAGGCATGGATCAAGGTCTCAGCAGCAGAAAAGAAGAGTGACGGGCGGAGACAAGCCATGATTTTTAGGTGGCTAAAGGCAGTTATGGTGATTTGATTGACATGGTCTTCAAAGGAGAGGTTGCTGTCGAAAATGATTCAAAATTGCGGATGTGTGGGGAGGGGGACTGCGTAGAGTTAATCGATGGTAAGGCAGAAGTTGTGAGTGGTTTTGGTAAGGGATTTGGGGCCGATGATGATCATGTCAGATTTATCACAGTTTAACTTGATGAAGTGGGCTTGCATCCATGATTTGATTTCACGTGTTGTTTGTTGTGTTAACGGTGAGGGTAATGATGTCTGTTGGCAATACGGTCAGGAATGGGAAGAGGTGGAACAGCAATGCAATCATACCACAAGGGGGAGCTGATGTGAGCAAAGGACGCAATCGTCCTGACAGTTTGGGCAAACGGGAAGAAGAGGGTTGAGGAAGGCACGTGTGTGATGTAAATAGTCGCTCACGTGTAGAGGACGAACCAGCGTGCTGCAAATTAGATGCAAGCATGCAGCTACCTAGCATGTTCAGGTGAAGGCCGCCTCTTCTATACAGAGAGGAGTGCCCCCAGAACAAGTCAAAGTTATGAATAAAACCATGTTGTGCGCTATACTCATGGACTAGAACCAGGTATTAAGGCTGAGAATCCTGCTAAAATGCCCCACACCGTGACCCAGTGTGGGAATAGAGCCAGAAATAAAATCGGTTTTTCCACGACTGTTGAAGAGATTAAAAAGATAAATAAAATCACCTTTTATCAGCTTGGATTGCTGACAGGCAGTGTCATTGGAGCTGACATGGACTATTACTTTCATAATTGTGGGAAATGAGTCAATGCGTCCTGGGAGATTCTCAAGGATGTCAGGGACAGTAGCTCCAGGAAAGCGGCATGTGAACGCATTTACAAAACAGATGTTTTGGACTATGGAGTCCCCGATGATCAAGGGAGGAGCTGCTGACTGATTGATTGACTGCACTGTCAGGGACAGTCTTGGGAAGGGGGAGAATGCTGTTGGTCTGAGGAAGTGGCATTGGGACTGGGAGTGACCAACCTGCCTGAACGCCGGGGAGGACAGTGTAGGGGGACCCCGTGCAGGACCCGCGGTGGCAGCAGCAGCGGGAGGTGTGCTGGCCACCACAGCAGCCGGGGCAGCAGGAGTAGTCCTAGCTGCAGCAGGGGCTGGTTCCAGGTCCAGGTGGGAAGGAGCAACCTCGTCCATGGAAACAGCAATGGCCACGGGGGCATCAACAGGGTGAACCATGGCATCAGCCAATAGCATGATAAAACATCTCGAGTTTTATGGGTGGAGGCGAGGCAGCTTGGGGTCTTTCCATCTTGCCACGTGTGGCTACTGCCTCCGACCAGGTAGCCTGTGAGCCGGGAGAGGAGCAGGAGGCAGACCGGCAACGAGATGATGGGTCCCAGAGGATGGTGTCAGAGATGGTGTCAGAGATTCATAACAGAGATCGTTTTGGACTATGTGGCTGCGGTGTCAATAAAATCAGATAAAAGAGGGTCCTTTTTTCTGAGTTCATCTGAGAGCCGTTGGATATCGTCCTTGAGGTTGGTGATGCCATTTATTGCTTTTAGGCAATCCTTGCAAAACTACATTAAACTTGTTCATCGATGTTCACAGAAAAGAAAGTGGAAGTTAGCTGTTAGCTCTATCAGCTGATGGATGAGTCCACGTGGTTCTCACCAAGAGTGCAGAGTCAGTGCAGCAAGCGATGACTGGGGAAGAGTCCATAAAACAGGCAAACCATGAAATCAGCGAGAATAATCCAAAAGGTCTCTATGAGCTGTTAAAAGTTAAAAAGCAGAACCACAAAAAAAAAAAAAAAAAAAAACAAGCTACAGCAAAACTCACCTGGCAGGATAATATAGCACAGTCAATGCCGAAACCTCTCCGGGAGTTAGCAGGGCTGTGATGGATGTACTGGGGGTAGAAAAGGTGAATGGTGAGGAGAGGGACACACAAGATCTTTTTTTTTTCAGTAATGGAAGACAGCAAATTTACTTTACAGAACAGCTAATAGCTAATATCATCGTGTCAATTAGATACACAGTGTGCAGTGTTTTCCTTGTTTTGGGTATTCAAGAACCAAAAATATTTACTGCTGATATTGATTTCAGAAAGGGTTTTGCGTCATGACACTCAAAACTTGACTATGATGGTGTGTGTGTGTATGGCTATGTTTTTTTTTGTGTGTGTGTGTGTGTGTGTGCATACCTCTTTGATTTCATGGTATTGTCCCAGTAAAGCATAGGGGCAGTAGGATATACTCATGGAGATGATGCCCATGGTACTTATCATCACCATAGCAACATAGACATTAGGAAAGATGGCCATGACAGCAGTCCCTAAGAGAGGAAAATGAACTGTTATGGCCATTTACATACTTACATTCCTTTCTTTTACTCAAAACACATGCTAAGATCATGCACGCACACACAAACACACACGCACACAATGAAAATCTGCAACACTTTAGCCAGCACAGCTACTTTTTTCTGTTCTATTTTTTCCCTACCTATGGAGAAGCCCAAAGTTCCCACAATGTAGATAACCTTGATGCTCAAGTCAAAATTATCCAGGTACTTCTGCAGGATGGCTGTGGGGGGGGGAGAGGGGGGGGTGTTAAAAAAGAAACAAAGGAAAAAAAAAGACTCGCAAATCTAGAGAGAAATAGGTGTGCTGGATCAGATAAAAAAAAAAAAACATGTAAACTGCAATGGAAGATCCACACTCCAGAGAGCACCCATAAGAAGTGTGTGTGTGTGTGTGTGTGTGTGTGTGTGTGTGTGTGTGTGTGTGTGTGTGTGTGATGGGGGATTTCTTACCAGAGCAGACAGCAGCAGTAGCAGCATAGACCACTAGTCCCCAGCAGCCCATCTGGACCCCTTTGTTGTAGTTTTGGAGCAACGTGGAGTTAGCTGATACCTGATAGGGCAACATCAGTGTAAGCACAACAGTAACACATTCCTTAGGACTTAAATGTTAGACAGATGACCAATATGTACATATTTACATATTCAGATATTTACTGTGGGTAGACTTTGCAGAATTTATTATTAAAATGGATGATGCACATGACAGCATATCTTCATGTGTGTGTGTGTGTGATGTGCCCATACCGTGGGGTTTCCTTGGAAGATGACCTGCCCCATGAAGTCTGTATAAAACACAGCCTCGGCTATGATAGAAAACCATGTCAGCAGGTGACACACACAAAGCCTCCAAAGCTGCTTGGGCATCTGTTTAGGACCGATGAACACAACGAATCAACCATCGAAGTTATCACAGGTGAAAAGGCAGTACTAAATTGTCCCTAGGTGCATGTGTGTGTGTGTGTGTGTGTGTTGGCCCTGTGATGGCCTGTCGGCCTGTCCAGGGTGTCTCCCTGCCTGCCGCCCAATGACTGCTGGAATAAGCTCCAGCATCCCAGCGACCCTGAGAGCAGGATAAGCGGTTTGGATAATATAATGGATGGATGGATGGATGGATGGGGGTCAAGCCTGACCTGAGATGTGTTTTCAATACATGTTTTGTGGTACATGTGTTTTGTGGACCTGGAGAAGGCCTATGGCCGTGTACCCCAGGGCACTCTGTGGTGGGTACTGCGGGAGTATGGGGTACGGGGGGAGTTGCTACAAGCCATCCGGTCCTTGTATAACCAAAGTGAGAGCTGTGTCCGCATTCTCAGCACAAAGTCAAACACGTTTTCGGTGGGTGTCGGACCAAGGTTGTCCCTTGTCTCCGATTCTGTTTGTGATATTCATGGACAGGATCTCAAGTTGCAGCCAAGGTGAGGAGTGTGTCTGTTTTGAGAACCTCAGAACTGCATCTCTGCTCTTCGCAGATGATGTGGTTTTGTTGGCTTCATCAGAACGTGACCTCCAACGCGCACTGGGGCGGTTTGCAGCTGAGTGTGAAATGGCCGGGATGAGAGTCAGCACCTCCAAGTCTGAGGCCATGGTTCTCTACTGGAAAATGGTGGGTTGCTCCCTTCGGGTCGGGAATGAGTTGTTGCCTCAAGTTAAGGAGTTCAAGTATCTCGGGGTCTTGTTCACGAGTGAGGGTAGGATGGAGCAGGAGATTGACAGATGGATTGGTGCAGCATCAGCAGTAATGCGGACGTTGTACCGGACTGCTGTGGTGAAGAGGGAGCTGAGCCAGAAGGCAAAGGTCTCAATTTACCAGTCAACCTTCATTCCAACCCTCACCTTTGTTCATGAGCTTTGGGTAGTGACCAAAAGGGTGAGATCACAGATACAAGCGGCTGAAATGAGTTTCCTCCGGGGGGTGTCTGGGCTCAGCCTTAGAGATAGGGTGAGGAGCTCGGACATCCGGAGGGAGCTCGGAGTAGAGCCGCTGCTCCTTTGCATCGAAAGGAGCCAGTTAAGGTGGTTCAGACATCTGATTAGGATGCCTCCTGCACGCATTCCTTTGGAGGTTTTCCAGGCATGTTCAACTAGGAGGAGACCCCGGAGTAGACCCAGGACTCCCTGGAGGGACTACCTGTCCAATTTGGCATGGGAATGTCTTGGGATCCCCCAGGAGGAGCTGGAGGGCGTCGCTGGGGAGAGGGACCTCTGGAGTACCCTACTTAGCTTACTGCCACCGCGACCCGACCCCAGAGAAACGGCTGATGATGAGATGAGATGAGGTCAAGCCAATGACTATTCACTGATGGCATCCAGTGGCTTCCACTGAATCAGCTGGATGCTGGACTTGGTTAAAGTGTTGTGTTTTTTAAACGCTGCGTGGTTGCACGATGCTCATCTTCAGCGAGTCCTATTAGAATGTCTGAGCCTTGTCACAAAAGTGATTTACTTCATACCTTCAGCATGGACAGCCAGAGCAGCCGCACAGTGGTGACCCCCTCTGGCACCCCCTCACTTCCAGAATCCTCAGATGATAGGCTACTGGTTGAAAGCTGCAGCTCCCGCCTCTCCGTGCGCTTCTGAAGCTCAGAGAGGTCATTCAGACTGCGGGAGGAGGTGATTGGCCGAGGGGCCCCAGGGGTGAGCCGACGGTGTCGGTAGCGCTGTGACCCCACTCGTCCGTAGTAGGAGAATGTGAAGGAGGGCTGGAGGGGGGAAGCAAACAGGGTCAAAAAATTATTTCCCTGCTAGAAGAATCGTGATCTTCATTGTAGTGCTAAACTTGAAGTAAGATAATAATTTTAAAAATAATCCACCTTTCAAAAGGTAGCACCCAAGCTTTTGGATATATATTAACTATATATTATAGTCATATAGTTACAGTCATACTGATATAGTTACAGGCAGTCATATATACATTACTGCTTGTTTCTAAAATATGTTTTAAATTATTAATTAATGAATACTGTACTTGTCTGTAGAAGGTGTGTGGGTGTGGTCGGGATGAGTGTAGGGTGTTGGACGGGCAGGCCCCCAGCTTTGTGGAGGGGGGGCCTTTTGCTTGGTTGGAGTGGCCAGAACTGGAAACACCCACTTTGACTCCATTGACACCCTTAGTCTGCTGGACCAAAAATAGAGGAAAAGAAGTTGAAAACAGAAATAGTTAATCAAAACAGGGGGCTCAAAGTCGCACATTTCTTTTACTGGGAATCCATGTTACCCCTTCGGGTAACACGCCAACACATAAACGAACGTATATCATTAATTTGAGATATTGTTACTGTATTGTTGCCCATGTGAGTTGCATTGAATAATGTTATTTCATTACTGCTGCTTCCCACAACTTTTGATGTTCAAGTCACCAGTCTACATCTATCTGCAGGACCCTTTTAACAGGCAATCACAACCAGAAACTTGCAAATCAACGGGTGCCTTTTTCTGCTAAAAATGTCATTACATCAACGCTGCCTTTATCTGCAGCCTCACCAACCGCCTCAGAATGTTACCTGTGTGTTTAGTTGAGCACCCACTGTGCTAGGACTGGTCTGGGTAGGAGGAAGGGAGCCATCTGGCTGCTCCTTTAACTGTGAAGTAGGAGAACGTAGCTCTGTAGGAGAGAGAAGACGAGGAGAGGAGCCAGTGTTTTGCTGTGACGGCAGGAAGCCCTCATTCAAATCGACCGGTGTGTCTGGGAAAAAGTGATGCAAGTCCGGGTCGAGGTCAGAATCCAATTCAATGGTCGCGTCGGGCATGGCCAAGACTGAGTCACTTTTACTTCTGACACGCTCCACAGTGAGAAAATCCAGTTCCCCTTGATCCGACTGGTTGTCCTCACTGGGTGGACCATGAGTGACGGCATCCTCCTCTATAATCAGATCAAGAAACGGTGGGGCTTGGCCACTGGACCTGAAAGAAAGTTGGCTGCTGGAATCCCCGTCGACCGTTGCTTCAGCCTGCTGGGCGGGGATGAAGGCCTCCTCTGGGATGCTGAGCATGTGCAGTGTGACAGAAATGATGAAGATTATGGCGGCAAAGAGGAAGAGAACCTGTTCCTGCGACTTAAACACACGGCCTAAGGGCGTATCCGTCCAGTCTAAACCCCCTAGCATATAACCCACTGCTCCGCCAAGCCCTAGGGAGAGATGGAAGGACACACACTTGTTGTTGGGCAAAGTCCAAATGACAAAAGAACTGGTGCTGACAAAGATGTATGACTCTTGTGTATCTTTTAACAAGATGTTGCACTAAATTAGCTTTTTATGTCTTTCTGTGGAAAAAACTTGACTCACACAGGGCCGTTCTACAGCTACAAGTCATGTTAAACATCCGAGAGTGTAAAATTACATGTTCGGGTGCACAGAGATTTCAGTGATGCATTAAACTAATGTACTGATTTCCTGTTTATTTTGTACATAATTAACAGTAGTTATTTTTGGGGTTTCTGTCCCTTCCTTTCCTTTTTTAGTTGTGTTTTTTTGCCTATGACTACAGTTTAAAAAGTGGTAATATGCCAGATTTGTTCAAATATCAGTTCAAAAGTTATAATGAAATCTCCCCAAAAAAATTAGAGACCCGAGCTGTCGAACTGGGGGTAATTGCAAAAAACGGCACTTTCCAAGTGTGTTGTACACCCTCCTAGAGGGGGATCTCTTGTTCTTAAATAAAGAACAAGAGATCCTAAAAGGTGTCAATCAGTCAATCTGTCTGTCTACTGATCTACCTGTCTGTCTTCACACGTGTGGTTTTGCGTGTACATATAAATACGTATACTACCAGCAGAGAAGGCATGGATATTTAGAGCCATGTCTTGCTCCTCGGTATCAGCAACGTCAAGAAGGTAAGCTCTGATCGGTCCCTCAGAGGCATCGGCACAAAAGTCCAGGACTACCACACCCACCACGGTAAGGACGATGCCGAATGGCTGGCTGTTGGGGGTGTCACCAATCGACAGACCTAGGGAAGCATTGTGGAAGATGTAAAACCATGGTTTATATAGTAGTTAATATTTCAAAGGAATATTTCCTAAAATATATACACTGATGAGCCAAAACATACTGACAACATGCCCAATATGCCGTTGGCCCGCCGTGTGCTGCCAAAACAGCACCGACACGCCAAGTCATGACTCTACAAAATCCCTGAAGGTGTCCTCTAGTATCTAGAACCAAAACACTAGCAGCAGATACTTAAACTCCTGTAAGTTGCGAGGTGGAGCTGCCGTGGATCAGACATGTCGAACGAGCACATCCCACAGAGGCTCAATCGGATTGAAATCTGGAGAATTTGGAGGCCAGGGCAACACCTTAAACACTTCCTCAAACCATTCCCGAACAATGTGTGCAGTGTGGCAGGGCTCATTATCCTGCTGCAAGAGGGCACTGCCATTAGGGAATACCACTACCATGAAGGGGTGTGCCTGGTCTGCAACGATGTTTAGGTAGGTGGCACGTTGACATGAATGGCCGGACCCATAGTTTCCCAGCAGAACACTGCCCTAAGCACCAGACTCCCTCAACCGGCTTGTCATCTTCCTACGGTGCATCCTGGTGCCATAACTTCCTCAGATAAATGGCGCACACGTACACGGCCTTCCGTGTGATGTAAGAGAAAACGGGACTCATCGGACCAGGCGACCTTCTTCCACTGCTCCATGGTCCAGCTCCAACACTCGTGTGCCCATTGTAGGCGCTTTCGACTGTGGACAGGGGTCATCATGGGCACTCTGACCGGCCTGCACCTACACAGCACAGGGCGATGCACTGGGTGTTGTGACACATTCCTCCCGTAACCATCATTAAAATTGTCTGTGACCTGTGCCACAGTAGACCTTCTGTAGGTTCAGACCAGACAGGATAGCCTTAATGGCCTCACGCATCAATGAGCCACGGGCGCCCAACACCCTGTCGCCGGTTTGTGGTTTGTCCCTCTTTGGACCACTGTCGGTAGGTACTCACCACTGCTGACCGGGAGCACCCCACAAGCCTCGCTGTTTCAGGGATGCTCTGACTCAGTTGTCTGGCCATAACAATGTGGCCCCTGTCAAAGTCGTTCAGGTCTTTACTCCTGCCCATTTCTCCTGTATCCAACATGTTGACGACGAGAACTGATTGTTCGCTTGCCATCTAATCTACCCAGACCTCGACATGTGCCCTTGTTTGGAGATGATTAATGTCATTCGGTTCACTTGAGTGGTCATAATGTTTTGGCTCATTTGTCTCCTCATGCTTGGATTAGGGCAACTTCTCCTTCCGTGACTTGATATCACGTCTTTATTCTTGCAGTTAGTTCAACATGCTCTGCAAAAACTTATAAGATAGCTTTTACACCTACATCATGTGGTGCAAACCTTCTGAAATGTTTAGTTGACAAGACAAATGTGAAGGCTAAATGCAGACTCTGTTGTGCGATAAACTAAACAAAATGTTTGACAAAAGCTGTGGTACTTGGCACGATCCTGCTGTTCCCTCACCTATCAATGAGCCATTCAGAAATAGCGCCACTCCCAGCAGCACACCCACACACAGGGCCAGAATGAATGGTCGTCTCCTGCCCCACCGAAGAGTGCATCGGTCACTGGCTGAGCCTATCAGGGGGGTGATGAGCAGACCAAGGATGGGACTGAGGAACCAGGTCAAACTGTAGTACTTCTCTGGGAGACCTAGAAATACACACACAGACAGATACGGTTGAATACAGGCAGATGGACAGGAATAGGGTCAGGCTGGATGACTGGAACCACACCAAGGAGTTAGATGAAATCTATGTCAGGTGTACAGTTTTGTTTTCTGTTTATTTCAATTCAAATGTATCGAACTTTATAAGATTTTTCCAACAAGTTATCATATGTTCATTTAAGAAGCTGGTCTTTTTCAATCAGGTTTTTGTTCACAATGAGAGCTACTGTAAAAATGTTAAAGAATGTATTGACTATAGCGTCCAGGTGGCGTGGCGGTCTATTCTGTTGTCTACCAACACGGGGATCTCCGGTTTGAATCCCCGTGTTACCTCCGGCTTGGTCTGGCGTCCCTACAGACACAATTGGTCGTGTCTGCAGATGGGAAGCCGGATGTGGGTGTGTGTCCTGGTCGCTGCACTAGAGCCTGCTCTGGTTCATCGGGGCGTCTGTTCGTGGAGGGGGGACTGGGGGGAATAGCATGATCCTCCCACGCGCTACGTCCCCCTGATGAGACCCCTCACTGTCAGGTGAAAAGAAGCAGCTGGCGACTCCACATGTATCGGAGGAGGCATGTGGTAGTCTGCAGCCCTCCTGGGATCGGCAGAGGGGGTGGTGCAACAACTGGGATGGCTCGGAAGAGTTGGGTAATTGGCTGGATACAGTGGGGGAGAGAAAAGGGGAAAAAGGAATATATTGACTATAAAAGTTATATTACATTCTGACACCATGCATGGTGTTAAAGGAGTAGCCTTCAATCTGCATATATATGGCTATATCTTAACAATCTAAGTGCACAGTCTATAAAGCGCAAGGTGCAAGTGCATTTAGGGCGGTCCAAATCCACTTTTGGTAGTTTAATGGCTGATAATCTGAGTGCGAAGTAAGGCACATGGTTCATCGGGGTTATATTTTGTCTCTTAATTAATCATAGGTGTGTTTTGGAGATCACATGAAATAAGCCAATCAGAGTGTTGTCTCCCATTCCCTTTAAACGTCAGGTGGGCTTGCATCTTGGCGGACTGCCATTATAATGGCAGATTTGTCAAGTAGTAGGAAAGTTGTGGACCAGCATATTACTACCTTAATAACGTGCCCTTAAAATAACAGTTCAACTTTATTGTCATTTAGAATACAATGAAATTCTTGTGTTCTGGCTCTCTGTTCAGCAACCTGACTGCCTGTGGAAAGAAACTACTACTGAGATGGGTGGCATGTGATTTGATGCTCTGGTAGTGTTTTTTAGATGGAAAGAGCGAGGACAGAACATGAACGGGGTGGCTGGTGTCCTTAATGACGTTTTAGGGATCGCCGAACACCTTACGGTTTGGCCGTTAGTCTGTGACTTTAACGGTCTTACATATGGTCACAACCTGTTTTCTTATTCTTTATGTAAAATTCTGCCAAATCATTATGCGAATAGACGAGACAGCCATCGGTGCTGTGCCCTCACGGGGTACCAATGGAAACGATCAAATCCGCTGTGGCGACCCCTGGGAAACAGGGAACACACTGAAAGAAGAAGAAGATCCAAAAACATCCAGGCTAATTGTCTTACTATGTCAGTATATGCTATAATGTATGATATACTATATAACTCAGATTAGTCATTTTGAGTTTATTTAAAGGAGGATAGAACCACGGGCTTGCATAATGCTTTTTTTTGTGTGGTTGTTTTCTTACAGCATTTGACTACTTAATAGCTTTAACTTCTGTAAATGAGCTCAGAAAAAGGTCCTTATTATTTGTTAATGTCAGTGTTAGCCCAACTGACTATAGAGGTTCTGCAACATAGGAAATTGACCATCAACAGCTGTTTGTATGAAAGTAGCCTATTGATTTATGTTTTAGCCTATTATTAGGAGAAGATTAACGCATATAAAAAAAATTCTGTGTGCTGCGTGCACAGTAACAACACATTATGCCCTCCTCTGGACATCCCTTTGCCACCCCTGTTAAAAGTTCCTAGAACTGCCCCCGTCTGATCCATTAGAAATAACTTCCTCTCCAGGTGACTCGCCCACAAATAAAATTCTGGTCACAAGAACAGAAACAAATGGACAGATATTCGCACTTGGACAAACAAACACAAAAATGTGAGACTAAACTCTGTGGTGCAACTCGACCCCTGGGTGTCTGTGGAAATCACAAATCCCTTTACTCAATATGCTCCACGAAAAGGAAACAATGAGGAAATCCTGCTGCAGAACTGGTCCCCGCCAGCTCGATTACAAGGAGACGAAAGAAAGCCACTTTATTTTGACACGGTACTCTTACAACAGATTGTATTCTTACAATGAATGTGTTCTCTGCATTTAACCCGTCCTATTTTATAGCAGCAGTGGGCAGCTGCAGCGCCCAGGGACCAACTCCACTTCTTCTTTCCATTGCCTTGATCAGGGGCACAGGCAGGAGTTTTTACCATAACATGCATGTCTTTTTTCTTTTCTGATGGTAGGAGGAAACTGGAGCACCCGGAGGAAACCCACGCAGACACGGGGAGAACATGCAAACTCCACACAGAAAGGACCTGGGACGGCCTGGGGTTCAAACCCAGGACCTTCTTGCTGTGAAGCAACAGTGCTAACCACTGGGTGCCCTTTTTTTCTTCTTTTTTTTTCTAAAGAGCAAGCGCAAGAGCTAGAGCAAGGCACCAAATGTATGGAGCTCGTCACTGAAAGTAGTTGAACATTCAAGTTCTGCTTTTATTAAAAATGAAAGAGGAACGTGGAATATTTCACTTACTTTCCTCTTTGCATATAAGTGAAACAGAAAAATTATAAAATGAGAAACTAGATTTTTGAAACCGTTAGCTACTGTAGGTTGTGCAGCATGGATCCTATTAGAACATGGTTTGTAAATCATCCGGCTAAAGAATTTATTGAGAATAAATAATGATTTAATCTCACATTAGTACATCTTCTGTGTTTCTCCATATATAAGTACGTTAGTCCATTTTGTCCTATCACCATCCCTATACTAATGCTGAAATTCTTAAACCTGCAGCGTGGAACCTTTGTCTCCCCCTTCTGGCAGTGAGAGCAATTACACAAACACTGTTGACACGTGCTTAGTTAGTAGTTACAAAAATAGCTACAAAGAAATTTCCACAGCTTTGCCCTGCGAAGCATTCTGAAACACTACATTGTGTTACTTTGTGCCATAAGCTGAACGCAGTTCTACTTTTACCACAGAGCACTCCCCTTCTCTTAACTAAAATAACATAGTTGTTATTTGAGTCTTTTAAAGATGCAACACGTGATCTTACTTGAATCCTGACCTCTGTCATTCAGTGACGTGCACGACAATAACAAGACAATAAAGCAGACAAAACAGGCAAATTCTAAAAAAAAAAAATCAAATAGTGAAACACCTAATACGTTTTCTGACATTTCCCACTTTTAAAACACTGGTGTCGTTTGTTTGCTGCCACTGGACACAGCTCTCTGAGGGACGCAAATGCCAGTCTAGACTTTTGCTGGACGGGGCATTGCAATGACAGAAGCACTCAGCCGGTCTGGGGTGTGTGTGTTTTTAACTGCAGAAATCTGGGGAGTGGGTGGGGGTATTACATATAGAACCTTTAAGTGGAAGTGGACTGAATTCAGGATTTATCCCACGGTATAGATGACATGTATATACATGTGTATACAAGTACACACACGGCATGTGCTTCAGTCCTCTGCTCCACGACAGGAATGTCTGCGGTGGAAATTCCTTGACTGCTGGGGGACAGGAGCTTGTGACTGAAAACACCGTGGACCTGTTCCTACAGGCCTCAATTACACCCGACTAGCATTTACAGCCTGACAACGCTCCTGCAACGACAAGACCGTACCTGCTTCTACATCGGAGGGCGAAGTTGAAACTATGAAAGATGTCATTGACATGGGCCCTAATATTCCGGGTTGGGATCTAAAATGCTGTTTTCAGCCTGCTAATGTTCCGGTGATGTCACATGGGTCCATAAAATCTGACCTAATGTTTACCGGCCCCTTAAATACAGAATTTCTTTAAGCATGATAGGGTAAGGGCTTGCTTTAATGGAGCTACATGCATCAGCCTGCCGAGCAATGAGCGACAAGTCAGCTTTATGTGTATAGGCCAATATCACTGAAAACACTTTTTAATCAATGAAGTCGAATTATGGGTTAGAACTCAACATGACAAGAGTCCCAACATTTTTGGATTTTTTTTCTCCCCAGTTGTACTTGGCCAATTACCCAATTCTGCTGCTCCGGGGAGGGCTGCAGACTACCATATGCCTCCTCCGATACATGTGGAGTCGCCAGCCGCTTCTTTTCACCTGACAGTGAGAAGTTTCACCAGGGGGGCGTAGCGCGTGGGAGGATCACGCTATTCCACCCAGTTCCCCCTCCCCCCTGAACAGGCGCCCCAACTGACCAGAGGGGGCGCTACTGCAGGGACCAGGACACACACCCACATCCGGCTTCCCACCCGCAGACATGGCCAATTGTGTCTGTAGGAACGCCCAACCAAGCCGGAGTCAAAATGGGGATTTGAACTGGAGATCCCCGTGTTGGAAGGCAACGGAATAGACCACCGCGCCACTCGGACCCCCCCATCCCAACATGTTTCTTTTAAAGTTCACCAACTTCCAGGGTGAAAATTCCGAAAACTCTGGATCCTGGAATACATCACCTTATAACTAACATATAACTAGTGTGTTTTCTTTTGGTTAGTTTTGTCCCATGACTAAGACCAACACCGTTCTACCCTTCTTAACCCCCCAGAGGGCTGCTTGTGCTGTTCCCTTCTGGTGGGATTTCAGAGCGCAAAACTCAAAAGAATGCCTGAAAGAGTTAAAGAATATACAACAGAAAATATAGGGCACGCGGCTTGAACTGATGAGTGACTTTCCAAGGACTTATCGGATCTTATCAACTCATGAGACTGATATTATCCACCTGGTAGCGCTGTATTCTTTGATATATGCTGTATTTTCTTTTTGTATATTACTGTATTTTAAAGGTAGACTCAATCTGGAAACCAAATTGTCATGCAATTAGGGTGAACTTTGTATATAGTGATTGTATGTAGCGTATATATGATTTTGTATACATTGATTTATCTAGTGTACGTATTATTTTGTATATAGTGATTGTATCTAGTGTACATATTATTTTGTATATAGTGATTGTATCTAGTGTACATATGATATAGTGATTTATCTAGTGTATATGATTTTGTATATAGTGATTTATCTAGTGTGTATATGATTTTGTATATAGTGATTGTATCTAGTGTATATATGATTTTGTATATAGTGATTGTATCTAGTGTATATATGATTTTGTATATAGTGATTATATCTAGTGTACATATGATTTTGTATATAGTGATTGTATCTAGTGTATATATGATTTTGTATATAGTGATTGTATCTAGTGTACATATGATTTTGTATATAGTGATTGTATCTAGTGTACGTATGATTTTGTATCTAGTGTAAATATGACTTTGTATATAGTGATTGTATCTAGTGTACATATGATTTTGTATATAGTGATTGTATCTAGTGTAAATGACTTTTTATAGTGATTGTATCTAGTGTATATAAGATTTTGTATATAGTGATTGTATATATTGTACATATGACTTTGTATATAGTGATTGTATCTAGTGTACATATGACTTTGTATATAGTGATTGTATCTAGTGTACATATGATTTTGTATATAGTGTATTCCTAGAGTGCAAACTAGTGCAAAGTCTGCAGGAGTTCCACAAGTGTCCTGATTTTCCATCTTTCAAAAAAAAAAAGAAAAAAGGGGGGGCTGTTCTTTTCATGATGCTAAACCCTTTATAGTTTACAGTGGAAACTTCTCACGCAGTGGAGTCCAGCAAGCTGTGCTGGCTGGCAGGTTCTCAAGGGAACGACATGCTGCCTCGCTCCGCTCCTGCCTTTCTCTCACGTAAATCAACAGGACGGCTGATGAGACTCTTGGCATCAGGACAAATGATTTACTTTCCATGTCTCCTTCACATTCTCTGTTTTCTCTATTTTAAAGTATCCCTTGGGGTGACTTGAGCAACAAAGGAAAGGAAAAGGACAAAAAACAAAACAAAAACAAACACCGCAGAGGAAAGTTAGTGTTGGTTAGTAAAATGAAAAAGTGCTTTGCCTGGGTCAAGATGATTTAAGTAGGGTTTGCTGAGGGCTCGGTTCAGTCTATATGGTGACTGCCACTGACTGTATTCCAACATCTACCCATAAAGCCTGTGCTTTGGGGTGTCTGGGTGGCATGGCGGTGTATTCCGTTGCCTGCCAACACTGAGATCGCCAGTTCGAATCCCCGTGTTACCTCCGGCTTGGTCGGGCATCCCTACAGTGTCTGCAGGTGGGAAGCCGGATGTGGGTGTGTGTCCTGGTCGTTTCACTAGCGCCTCCTTTGGTCGGTCGGGGCACCTGTTCCACCCACGCACTACATCCCCCTGGTGAAACTCCTCACTGTCAGGTGAAAAGAAGCAGCTGGCGACTCCACATGTATCGGAGGAGGCATGTGGTAATCTGCAACCCTCCCCGGATCGGCAGAGGGGGTGGAGCAGCGACCGGGATGGCTCGGAAGAGGGGGGTAATTGGACGGGTACAATTGGGGAGAAAGGGGGGGAGGGAAGCTTGTGCTTTGAATAAAACAGGACTTGAATATGAAATGATGAAATCCTAATGTGATAAATCTTGCTGTAAGGGCATCGGGCTTGCGGGGACAGATTGTGGTTCCCAAGGCACAGCTCATCAAAAAAAGGACCGACATCATGTTTTAGTAGATTTGACTACGAGTGAGAAAACACAAATGTCTTTTCCCGATCATACACTTCACCATCTGCTACTGTTATTTCCCTACCTGGAATATAGAAGGTTTGTGCCCACTGAACACTGAACACCAGAACGACCGGGACTTCACTCCTACTACCTAACACGACTGTGGGTGGTGAAAATGACCGCCGGTTTTTAAACTCTATATTCTGTCAAGACAAATACCCAACTGACATATTAATGCATTACATATGTTAGTGTGTCTGTTAGGAAACGACTGACACCAAAATTAACATTTTAACAACTATAATACTATTTTTAAACAATTTAGACTTTAGAGAGACATGTCGAACTTGAAAAAGTGAAAATATTACCTGAAAAACAAAACGAAAAACACATATTGCTAATCTAACAAAGTAACAAGACCTGCAAGACGTGACATGTTAAAAAAAAAAGGAACTGAAGTAAATACTGGAACAGTCCCATTGAAACATTTAAACAGACATGACACAACAGGACCATTTAAACAGTTACATTTTAACAGGTAACAGTTAAACAGTTAGACATGACGCGAACAACACACGTGACATGTCACACACGGTGACACGCCGTCATTTTGACCGCTCATGGTCATTGTAGGCAGATCTTATCATAACTTTTCTTTTTTTTATTGGTGCAAATGATCTAAAACTCATTTTAATGCAAATACATACAGTTTTAGGAACATTCAGGGTGTGGCAGGTCTGTATCTTTTTTTTCTTCTCTCTCCACAAAGTTATTAACCTTTGAAACTCCAAAACGTTCATCATGACCGCCATGGTGGTTCTGGTGTTGATGGTAAATATCAGTGTAACAGAATTGGTGTCGCCATTACAAATCTAAAAAAGCGTGTCTGTTAGAAGGGCTCGTGATAAACTAAAGTTTGCAAACTGCTGTGCTCGGCAATGGGCCTATATCCTCAGAGAAAATCCGAGTTTAGAATCTGCTGAAAAATTAAAACCCCCCAACATAGGGGCATTATGAATGTCTGGCTGGCCGGAACGTCACAGGGCCCCGGCTTAAAACCCCCCCAGCTGTGACCGACGCATCAGTGGAAAAAAACTACACAATGCTAATGCTTCAGCAGACTGGTTAAGCATCAGCTGTGCTTCACGTGTTAATGTGTGTAAAGGTGGTGGTGGATTAACGTGTCACAACAAGGGCGTTGGAAAAAAAAAAAATGCTCCTCAACAGGAAAAGGACCCATCTTAGTTCCTGGCTTACGACTTCGGTAACACAAATACACACCGTTTCAACACAACCTGAATCACAAGCACCTTTCTGTGGAGATTACCACAATAAAAAAAAAAACAAAAAAAACAAAACGTGGAATGGATGTTTAGAGAACTGGGTTACTCCAAAACTCAGCTGAACGGGTTCCAGCAGGAGGAGAGTTTTGAAATATCTTCTTTTTTCTCCTTATGGCGATATTTGGGGTGGTAGGAAAACAGTGAGATTAAAATGTGCAGTGTTAGGCATTCCTGCCATACCTAGCCAAGAGTACCGGCCTTTGTTCCATTTCTGCTATGACGGCAAACCTGGTCGCTTGCTCCATAGCCCCCTGGGCTGGCCAGCGCTGGTCACATAGGCTAGTTTTCTGAGACAGACGAGTTAGCGCCATGACCCAGCCGTTGTACAAGTTGTCATTCTATCTCCAAAAAGAAAAGCATCGGCGATGTTGTCACGGAGCGCATTATTACACACCTAACGCCGATGCTTATTTGTTTGTAGGGAAGGAAAGGGTGCCCAAACAGTTACAGTCTTCTTCCCAGGTTCTCTGAGATGCGGGTCATAGTAATGTTTGGGTTAGATTAAACACAATATAGAGTGTGTAAATCCAGCCTTTGCATGCAGATTAACTCCTTGTACTTGCTGGCCTACAGCCAAGTAATTCCCTTTGCTTGTGTGGGACATTTTTGACCCGATGTGGGCATTTTAGTGTGTGCCATCTATCTACAGGAATGCAGGTGTAAGCAGTACCCATGTCCCCATCTCCCCGCTCATCACAGCAGTACTGGAGTCCCCCGTGTGTAGGTTTAAGAGTGTGAAAGGCAAAGCATCTGGTTGTGTGTCTGTAAGTCAGTCTATGTGTGTATCCTGTCCTCGCCTGTCCACAGGAGTACTGGCATCGCCCGTTTTGAACATTTATGTGTGTGTGTGTTTTGTCTCCTACTCACCTATCTGCAGCAGCACCGGCGTCACCAGGGCCGTTTCCATGGCATAGCAGAACTCGCGGCCGAACATCACCGCCCCGTTCATCACCCAGCGGCGCAGGGGGATCCGCCCTCCTCTGCTGCCCTCCTCCTCTCCCGCCTTTTCTTCTTCACCCATCTCTTCCTCGACTCCCTCTCCAAGTTTCTGCTTCTCAGAGAGGCTGGCTGTCTCTTCATCATCCCCTTCTCTCCCCATCACCGGGAGTCTTGCTTTCAGAGAAACCATTCTGTCAATGGTTGGGTGGTGGACTTAGATATGAATCTTAATAGACACACGCAAACTACAACTACGCTACACTATAATATGCTAACATAATATGAAGTATTCATACAGGGAGCATTTATGCCGAAGTGTAAGCAAATGTGATCTGAATCCAGAAAGATGCGGGATTGTGACTGGGAAAAGAGGGGGTAAAAAAACAGGAAAAGGAAAAAGATGAAGGAAGCGGGAAAACTAATATCTAAAATCTGCATTAAAAGTGACCCGGGGCAGCGCGTTCAAAAAGCTGGGTGCAGAATCAGAAAAAGAAAAAAAGAAAAGAAAAAAAACCCCACTCAGAATAGAAATGGCTGGATTCCTGGTTCTCCGCTGAGAAATCTGTTCCCCCCTTAAAAGGAACAACTTTCATCTGACCATCAATACAGCTGATTCCCTGCTGTTTATTATTAGGTACACCCTGTTCTGCTGACTAAGCCACCTAAACAAGTATATGGAGTGTATATCCTCAGGTTACAAGGAAAAATAGTACTCATAGTAGGTCCAATTCAGTTTGCTATCTGATCGAAAAGTCCATGAAAATTACATCCAGCGGCTTGAAAAGAGATGCTATTCACAGCCAACTGACCGCTCGGTAACAGCGGTTACTGTTCACAGCTCACTGTCTGTTGTGTTCTGTCAGTGTCTGAGGACTCCTCGGCAGCTTCATAGAGATATAGTCAGCCAGGGGGTGGAATGGGTTCTATAAGTGTGTGTTTTTGTGGAGGTTGTTGTGTGTGTTTGTGTTGGAGGTGGAGTGTGTGCAGCCGTTTGTCTTTCTGCACTCTAAGTACTTATTGGCAGTGCTTGGTGTGTGTGTGTGTGTGTGTATAGGCCTGTGCAGGACGACGTGTGTGTGTGAGTGGGGTTCAGGGCAGGTGTCCTTGGCATGGATTCATCAAGCCATACAGTAACCTAAAGAAAAACAAACAAACACACAGCAGTTAGACGCTAACCTAAAGTTTCAAGGTTAATATGCAAGTTTATCTGCTTGAACTATTAAAAAAAAAATTACAACCGAAATTGTATGAATATGCTGACAAAATATTGCCCCCCCACCATTTATTTTTATGCTGCAAAAAAACTGACAGCCCCAAAAAAAACCTATTATGTTGATGTTGTGGTCTGAATTCAAACACATCGACAGGGCCCACATGGTGTGGGGGGGATGAGAATTTGCATCCATTCAAACTAAGAGATTTAACCATAACCCCAACTCTAAATCATGAATTCCAAATGGTCAGTTTAATTTTGAGCACCATATGACGGATAAAGGAAATAAAGTATTCAAGACCGAGACTCCACCTCCTGATGGTGGACGATGATAAGTGATCCTGTCCGTGCGCAATCAAGCTTACCGATCACCAACTTCCTGGCACGTGCATAACAGCAAACAACACACACATAACGTTTGCGTCATAACGCCACATAACCTCTGAATAACGCTATAAAGCCCGTAGAGACGCGAACGCCGGACAGGCAACCTCGTGCAATCCCGCTTCATTGCAACACCTCGAGAGCGAATCACGTACTGCAACACCTCCAGGCTGCAAACCATTTCCGGTTGTAGTGCCGGGTCACAGATTTGCAGCGATGAGAACAAACCAACTTTTAGGCGAGGGAACGCATCACCCGTGCAAATGGCTCGGTTCTCTTTCACATGCCACTTTCCCTAAACCCAACCAGAACCACCTCACCACCCACCCCACCCCACCCCCATCCTCAGTGACAGCCACTCGTTCTCGGCAGAATATGAGGATCTTTCAACGGAAAGACAATCCACGAGTCTGTTGTCAAGACACTCACCTGTGTCGCGGATAGGCTTTCAAAACACATCGGGCAAGAAGGGCAACGCTGGTAAAACGGCCTTTCAGATCCGTGAAGTTAGAAAAGCACCAACCTGAGAACGTCGCAACAGCTGCCGAGGCCCGGAGGTGCGTCCATGCGCTCACGTCCGGCCGACTCCCAAACACCCCGCCGCCGCCGCCGGGAGCTCTCGCATGGGAGAAACGTGCCGGGGGAGCTTTCATTTATAGAGTTAAAGCGGACCCGGACAAGCCCCGCCCCCCTCAAAGCGGAGCAGGAGCCGGGCTGAAAACCAGCCTCTCCTCTCCGCGGGGGGGGGGGGGTTTGGGAACCTGAGTTTCTGTCTGAGGGCTTTATTTTTATTTTATTTTATTTTAATGGAGGCCAATGAAAGGGACTCGCTCCGCCGGTCTAATCGGAGCCCGTATAATTACGATGTCACCTGGGGAGGTGAACGACCCTATCGCGGGGTACAAGGCGAGCGATAACTCGGCTACCCCCCCCCCCCAGTCCGACGAGCCATTAAGAGTTAACCTCACGTCGTGTCGCGGCCCCGACTGCGGGGTCAGCCGGGGAGTTGTGCCCCCCCCCTCAGGTGCGGGGGTCAGCCGCGGAGGTGTGCCCCCCCCTCAGGTGCGGGGGTCAGCCGGGGAGGTGTGCCCCCCCCCCCCGTCAGGTGCGGTTGCCGTCAGTTAGCCGCCTAGCTTCCTACCGAGCGAGTCTAGGTGCGCTACCCGAACGCGGCTAGCTAGGTCGGCTAACGACGTTAGCAAGCGAGTTGTCCCGGGGACGGCAGCGCGCTCCCAGCGCGGGCAAGTCGGGCGTTTACATACCTGCGCCTCCGTCTCCTCCGGCGTCAACGCGACGTAAACTCCCCCCCCACCACCACCCCAAGACGCGCGTCCTCCCGAGACAAGCGCCCCAAAAAAAGACCGCGGCGTCCGAGTGAAGCGAAGGTTCGCCAGCCAATTGAGCGAGTGACCATCTGGGTACTTCGCCCATCGATCTCATTGGTTGCCACAGTAACACGAAAAAAAGGGGGGAGCGGGGGGGAGTGGGGGTAGCGGCAAACGGCAGCTGACGTCATCAAACCAGTCGCCTCATGAAGGAGGGGCGTGTGACGGCTCACTCGGAAGACGTCACTTCACAGATGAGAAGTTATGAGACTTTATGAGACGTTATGAGCAGTCGTTCGTAAACTCGGGTAATTTACTGCGCCCCGCCGTAAAGTGCACCGGCGGTGACTTCCCCCGCTGTCGTGACTCACCCTCCGAGCGAAGAGAGTTAAACACACCGGTGCCAAAACACAGTTACAGTGTCCTTTATCAAGTACTGGAGTTATGCAGTCAGCCTGTGACAGATGTTAATAGGTATTGCTCACTTAACCAGATGTTGAACTGGCATCCCGGTGCACAACAGTGAACCCGCTGCTAAGCAAAGGGGCTTGGGGGTTGCAGTGATCTGGAACATGTACTGGTGTGCATCTTTCACAAAAGCATGCATGACAATGGCATGTGTCATTCTCGTTATATTGATAACTCTATCTTGTACCTTTGTCTAGGAACAGGGTGCAATATTCTCTCGTCAAGATATTTACAAAACCCAACACAGTATCAGAATACATTTCAACATTATTATTATCAACAGGACATTATTACCAAACCAAACATGTACTGTACATCCATTTTTAGCCTCTCCGCCTGGGTTGTATTTGAAGGCAGAGTGTCGTATTTTTAGTGTGTGGAATTTCAGCTTTCCTGACCGGTAAGTACCAACAGGGGTTGCTGGGTGGTAGTGATTGAAATGACAATGTCTCCCCACTCCCCCAATGTCTGCATTCAAAAGCAGTTGTTGCGTTGTGCTCATCACCCTGAATAGACTTGACTTGCATTTTCACTGCATGGCGAACCGTGCAGCGCTCACAGTGGTGCAAGGTGCACTCACCCAGAGAGCCAAATTCTTGTGGCCCGGGCCCGTCCCGACACTTTCAGACCCCGACACTTTCATCCGGCCCACATACCGCGTGGAATGGTGGCACTTGGCCGGTCCGCTCCCGTTTGCCAGATCTGGGCCAGAATCAAGCCATAGCAATGCCACATGTGCCACATATTTGCCAAAGGTGGTCCATATTTGGGCCATATTCACCATTTACCACACGGGCCACTTCAGGGTCACATCCAGATTACATGTTTCCCAGAGCACCGCATCTTTGCCAAAAAAGGCCCACATTTGATTTAGCATATTTGAGCCATATTTGCTGTTATGCATGTGGGCCACTTCAGGCTCACATCCATGTTGTCGGGGCCAGAAGAAGGCCATCAATGCCGCATCACTGCCTGAGGTGGCCCATATCCGGATGCTATCTGGGAAACATGCTATGTAAACATGTCTATCCGCTACCTTTCCAACTGAGGCTGATTGTCTGACTTGCTTTGATGTACACCGTTACCCACATCCCTGAACAATAAAGGTCAGGGTTCAAGTGGGATTGCACATAAAGGGTCAAATATACCAAGGCGCGTAGGCATAAAAATGACCTCGGAAACAGGCTGTTTACAGTTTCACATTTGTGGAAAAAAAAAACACTTGGTGTGAGAATCTGCTACCTCTGCACAGATAGAAACATGCGTACGCTATGTTTTGAGTCAGGGTGATATAGCAACACTGGCCGGAAGGCGAGGAGAGAACGCACAACAGATGGCGGTGTACTGTACAATGGGAGTAAATTGTATAGCTGTGATGATCTCACCTCGGCCTAGTTAGCCTGAGAGAAAACACGTGAATCTGGGTCCGCTGATGAATGATGCCTAAAATGGCCAACTAATTGAAGTTGTGCTCATTAAAAAACGGGGCATTAAAGGTCGTGCGTAAAGGTCGCATACGCGGCGTTCATACACATCTCCCGAGTATCTTATGTGCAGCCTGCAGCTAGTGCAAACACGCCCCCCATAGTGCAACACATGCCCACATCAGTACAAGAAACGCCCCCCCCCCACATACTATACTGAGGTTGTTAGGGCAAGCGATGGGAGGGGGCGCGTGTTGTACTATAGCACTGCAGGCTGCAGCACCACCTTTCTCTAAATCTAAAAAAAAACAAACCTTAACCTACCGAGTTTGTTTTGCCATCTTTCTTCTACATATGAATTTACACAGAGTTTGATACATTTGGTCCCAAGTCTCTTTTTTTTTAAGTCAATAAACATTTCCTGATTTGTAGTGAAATGCTGCCCTCGTGTGGACAGCAGTGCACTCACACTCAAATATAGCTTAAAGTGAAAACCTAGTTATTTCTTTATCTCAGAAACTAAAATTCATCCTGCAAACCTACCACATGTTGGACATGTTGGACATCACGTGACATTATATAAACAGGTTGTGATCCATATTACTACTACTACTACTACTGCTACTACTTGTGATCCATATTAGATCCCAATTATTGGTCACGGCTGACAGGATGTCTCTCTGTCCTCTTAATGAATCAAAATGTCAGTTTTCCAAACTGGGAAAGTAAAAGAAAATCAATGAGTATTACTGAATATGAGTATTAATGCCATGGGAGGAGTTTGTGTAGCACAGCACATGGTCTCAGTGGGGTAAATAGTGTCACAAATCCTCGACTTCCACCCGTATTACAATGCACGCTGGAAGACGAGGAGAGTATACCGTTGGCCAGTTTACACGAGGCAGCCGGATGGGTGTTTGTTTAACGGAGCCAGCTCATATGGAGACCGCTCTCTATTGTCCCTGCTGCGTTCTGGAGTTTTGCCTCATTCCGTTGCTCTTTAATTGTGCGATGCCAATGTAATGGCAGCTGCCTCCCAAAATTACAACCTTGTAAGTGCCAAGATTCAAATCATGAACCGTTTGTCTGGTGTCACGGTGGCCTCCACAAACAACTGCTGACCACTAACTCGACACTTTGCCGGTTTGATCCCCGGCATTTAGTATGTTTTCCATTTGCGAGCTGGCCTCCACAGGCCGGCCGGTATTATTGCCATAAAAACCAAATCTGTGTGCTTTTTTTTAAAATCGAAATATATGAGGAACTTCATTCGAGATCGTCCCATAACCAAAGCATCGCAGGTTTGATTCCGCAGAGCTACAATGTGCCCATTAACTAGTGTGACCTGTCAAAGTGTCCTTTGGCAAACTGCAGAACCCATATTAAGTCGCTCTGTGTAGCTCAGTGGATGTGTTAGCTAAATATGTGACAGCTTCGGTTCGTCCCAGCCAACTCGGCTGCCTGTCTCTCACTGCAACGTACAGCGAAGGCTGTTCATAACGGTCCTGTTGTTAATGGTGACTTGACCGTCTCTCTTCCCTCCTTGCATTTATGAAGCAGTTAAGTACATTTTAAGTTAAGTACATTTTTGAAGCAGCACAAGTCACTTCTGTCACATTATGTGATGTTCCCCCGTGTTCGCATCTCCCTGTATTGTGTCCCATCAGAATGGTTGTCCAGATGGTGATGATAGTGATACCTCATTGCTCCTCCACATCACGCCAGGCGGGACGTTATACATTGATAGGACAGAGGGTATTACTAGCTAGTGCTTCCATAAACGTTGTTCCTGCGTCGGTAGCAGTGGCGTCTACTGTCCGACCTCAGCCCTAAGAACTAACTGCGCAGTATCCTGATGACATCATCAGCAACCACCGTGTCTCGGCTGTGTCCTGGCCATCTTCCCACACGTCGGCAACCGTCAGGTCCTCACAGTCTGGCGGAAAAAAGGGGGGAATTCACAGCGAATGCTGGTGCCCGAGATGAACGTCTTTCTGGTTCCTCCGCAGTGAGGTGGGAAGGTCGGCCATCATGATGACGTTGTTGGTGATGGCGTTGACCATCCCTCCTGAAAACTTGGAGCTGTGCTGCATGCTGATGATGTCACCGCTACTCTGCTCTGCTTCAGCACGACGGAAAAGACTCCTCACAGTGGCCTGGGGGGGAGAGGGGGGGGGGGGCGACAGAGAGAGAGAGAGAGAGAGAGAGAGAGAGAGAGAGAGAGAGAGAGAGAGAGAGAGAGAGAGAGAGAGAGAGAGAGAGAGAGAGAGGAGGGTGAAATGATTAATGAATGATTAATGAATGATTAATTGAATGGATGAATGAATGAAAGAATTGTTGAGGAATGGGCATCCGGGTGGCGTGGCGGTCTAGTATTCCACTGCCTACCAACACAGGGATCGCTGGTTCGAGTCCCCGTGTTACCTCTGGCTTGGTGGGGCATCCCTACGGACACAATTGGCCGTGTCTGCAGGTGGGAAGCCGGATGAGGGTATTTGTCCTGGTCGCTGCACTAGCGTCTCCTCTGGCCGGTCGGGGCGCCTGTTCAGGGGGGAGGGGGAACTGGGAGGAATAGCGTGATCCTCCCACACGCTACGTCCCCCTGGTGAAACTCCTCACTGTCAGGTGAGAAGAAGCGGCTGGCGACTCCACATGTATCGGAGGAGGCATGTGGTAGTCTGCAGCCCTCCCCGGGTCAGCAGAGGGGGTGGAGCAGCCACCAGGACGGCTCGGAAGAGTGGGGTAATTGGCCAAGTACAATTGGGGAGAAAAAAGGAGGGGGGGAATTGTCGAGGAACTGTGTTGATAGACAGAGGGGTGAACAGAAAATAAAATGATGGACATGAGGAGAGAGGACATGGAGATGACTGGACTGCTGACTGGAAAGATGGATGGAAGATGGATTAATGAAGAGCTGGTCAGATTTAGGGATTATAGGAAAGGCGGATGACTGGGTGGAGGAAACGAAGGAAAAGGAAAGAGGTGAGGAAGGTAGGGAGGAAGTCAAAATCAGTTGATTCACCCCCCCCCCCCCCCGGTGGTGGTGTTACCTGGAAGTTGTTGGTGATGAAGCAGTAGACCACAGGGTCCATGCAGCTGTTTAAGCTGCTGAGGGTGACGGTCAGGTGGTAGACGATCACGTGGTGAGGCATGTCTGGCTGGAAGTACAGCAGCACCTGCAGCACAGGGGACACGGTGCGGCTCAGTCTCGCGGTCACACCACAAGCTGTCTTCCTCTTGGACGTTAGAACGACACCACAACCTTACACCGTTACCAACTGTACCCAACCACAGAGCTAACTGGCTGACACTACAAAATCATGACACAACTCAGTCCCCATGTGATTATTCTACCTTCAGTGCTTCTAAGAGTCTATCCATCCATTTGTCTGTCTATCTATCTAGCTAGCTGTCCATCTATCTCTCTATCTATGTATGTCAGTCCATCCCTCTATCTATCTATCTATCTATCTATCTATCTATCTATCTATCTATCTATCTATCTATCTATCTATCTATCTATCTATCTATCTATCTGTCTGTCTAACCATCTGTCAGTCCATCCCTCTATCCCTCTATCCCTCTATCTATCTATCTATCTATCTATCTATCTATCTATCTATCTATCTATCTATCTATCTATCTATCTATCTATCTATCTATCTATCTATCTATCTATCTATCTATCTATCTATGTCTATCTAGCTAGCTAGCTAGCTGTCCATCTATCTATCTATCTATCTATCTATCTATGTCTATCTAGCTAGCTAGCTAGCTGTCCATCTATCTATCTATCTATCTATCTATCTATCTATCTATCTATCTATCTATCTATCTATCTATCTATCTATCTATCTATCTATCTATCTATCTATCTATCTGTCAGTCCATCCCTCTATCCCTCTATCCCTCTATCTATCTATCTATCTATCTATCTATCTATCTATCTATCTATCTATCTATCTATCTATCTATCTATCTATCTATCTATCTATCTATCTATCTATCTATCTATCTATCTGTCTAACCATCTGTCAGTCCATCCCTCTATCTATCTATCTATCTATCTATCTATCTATCTATCTATCTATCTATCTATCTATCTATCTATCTATCTATCTATCTATCTATCTATCTATCTATCTATCTATCTATCTGTCTATCTGTCTGTCTGTCTAACCATCTGTCAGTCCATCCCTCTATCTATCTATCTATCTATCTATCTATCTATCTATCTATCTATCTATCTATCTATCTATCTATCTATCTATCTATCTATCTATCTATCTATCTATCTATCTATCTATCTATCTATCTATCTATCTATCTATCTATCTATCTATCCCCCGCCCCCTGTTCATATCTGCTCCCTCTGTCTTCTTCACACTCCAGCAGTGATTTAGAAACAATCAAGACACAACGCTGATTTCAACATTTTACCCTCATAAATATCTGACAGCCATCTATTCCTCTCTCTCTCTCTCTCTCACCTGTCGGATGTGGAAGGGTGTAAAGCAGACAGTAAAGATGATCAGGACGGTGGTCAGCAGCTGGACGGCTCTCCTCCTCCTCTCCCTGTGGGGGAGACACAGGTTAAAATCCCCCGCCATCACCGGCCCTTTCCTCTATCCGTATGTCACCCATGCTTCCACTGCCATGTGCACAAACCCATCCATCCATCCATTATCCAACATGCTTATCTCAGGGTCATGGGAATGCTGGAGCCTATCCCAGCAGTCACTGGGTGGCAGGGGGGTAGACACCCTGGACAGGTCGTCAGTCCATCACAGAGCCGACACACACCTAGGGACAATTTAGTACGGCCGATTCACCTGACCTGCATGTCTTTGGACTGTGGAAGGAAACCGGAGCACCTGGAGGAAACCCACACAGACATGGGGAGAACATGCAAATTCCACACAGAGGACGATCCGGGACGACCCCCAAGGTTGGACTACCCCAGGGCTCGAACCCAGGGACCTTCTCGCTGTGAGGCGACCACGCTAACCACTGCGCCACCGTGCCGTCCTGCATAAACCTCGTCTTACAAAACCGCCCTCCGTTTACACCACCGGAGGGAAATCCAACTCAAATAATTCTTTTTTGAGCTTTGACCTTGTTCATGTGCCCCCCCCGTCTGGTGAAACATGTCAGTCATGGACTCGAGTTCAATATTTCCGGGAAAATATCATACAGTTGTTTTTAAGGCAAAACACTTTTCTCGACGTCTGTGGGTTGAAATGGTTGGATATCTGTAGTATACAACCCAGGACACACCAACACATCTTGGGGACCTACCTAGACTGACCTTCTACAGGGGAAAGTGTACTGCCCACATGTGGACCCACCAGAACTCCAGCGTGAATGAGCATGGTATTCTGAGACGGCTCACAGACATCACACAAGTGGCAAGGCATTCAACATTTTGGGATTTTATCAGAATGGACTGTAATCAAGATATTAACTACTACTACTACTACTACTACTACTACTACTGCTACTACTACTACTACTACTACTGCTACTACTACTACTACTACTGCTGCTTCTGCTACTGCTACTACTGCTGCTGCTACTACTACTACTACTGCTTCTACTACTACTACTACTACTGCTGCTACTACTGCTACTACTGCTACTACTACAACTACTACTACTACTACTACTACTACTGCTACTACTACTACTGCTACTGCTACTACTACTGCTACTACTACAACTACTACTGCTGCTACTACTACTTTCGGCTGCTCCCGTTAGGGGTCGCCACAGCGGATCATCTGTTTCCATCTCCTCCTGTCCTCTGCAGCTTCCTCGACCGATCCGGTATGCAAATCGGATTTATGATCCAAATATTTGATTTGGGGCGGCGCGGTGGCGCAGTGGTTAGTGCGGTCGCCTCACAGCAAGAAGGTCCTGGGTTCGAGCCCTGGGGTTGTCCAACCTTGGGGCTCGTCCCGGCTCGTTCGTGCTCTGAGTGGAGTTTGCACGTTTTCCCCGTGACACAACCCTCCCCATTTATCCGGGCTTGGGACCGGCACTAAGAATGCACTGGCTTGTGCACCGGGTTGCACATGAACAGTGTGAAATGCCTCTCTATCACACAGAAGACACGTCTCCACCCAACTTATCTGCACCTTGAACGTGTTCGGGTCCAGATGAGCTGAAGACAGAACCTTTCGGTACCTTTTAACACATGGGCCGTACCTGCTCTGCTGCATCAGCTGACGGTCAGCCAGCGCCCACATGATCCGCAGGGTGAAGGCCACGATGATGATGAGGGGCAGGAAGAACTCGGTGATGGTGAGGAGGAGGAGCTTGGTGAGACAGCAGCCCGTGTGCCGGAAAGCGGTGGAGAGGAAGGAGTAGGTGACCACAATGGCAAACAGCCAGACGGAGACACACACGCACTTCGCCACATTGGAGTTACGCCACCGTCGGGACGCTTCCATCTGCACAAAAAGACACGAAGGAGCCGATCTAGCGCCCTCTGTTTTCATTCAGTCCATGCACTGCGATGGAAAAATGCACCACGAAGGAGAGAGGGGGCACTAGGCTGGTTTTAGAGGAAGATAAGAGAAGGTAAGACAGGAAGCAAAAGGCAGGAAATGAGGGAAACGAGTCCACGCCCTCCTCACTCACTAACACTAAGTATAGTGGGATGTCTTTATATGCATGCTCAATAGTCCAGGTAAGAAAATCCCAGACAGGTGAGTCAGTTCATCTGGGCACAACGTTTACTGAGAGAAACGTGTCATCATCATCTAAGTGACCTCTTCAGTCTCTGCTGACTGCAGGTACCACCTTATAAACAATAGTGGCATGTCGACACTAAAAGATGGCGACAGATGTACTCTTAGGCCCCCTTGGACCAGGGATGGTCGTTCCCTCTTCACATATATGGCCTCTTTGACTCCCCGTTCAAACCAGTGTTCCTCCTTATCAAGGATGTGCACATCCTCATCCTTGAAAGAGTGGCCACCGGCCTGTAGATGGGTGCAGACTGCGGTGGTTAATGTGGTCAGTGAAATGTGGTACGTCCTGAGATTTAATTTTAACCCCGGTGTTGTCCACAAATCTGAACCAATGGCTAGGTGGTGTCCCTGGATAGGACATCAGAGCCCTCTTTTCCATCCATCCGTTATCTAAACCGCTTATCCTACCCAGGGTTGCGGGGATGCTGGAGCCTGTCCCGGCAGTAATTGGGCGGTAGGCGGGGAGACACCCTGGACAGGCCGCCAGACCATCATAGGCCGACACACATTCACACCTAGGGGCAATTTAGTACGGCCAATTCACCTGACCCACATGTCTTCGGACTGTGGGAGGAAATCGGAGGCCTCCGGAGGAAACCCACGCAGACACGGAGAGAACATGCAAACTCCGCACAGAGGACGACCTGGGATGACCCCCAAGGTTGGACTACCCCGGGACTCGAACCCAGGACCTTCTTGCTGTGACGCGACCACGCTAACCACTGCGCCACCGTGCCGCCCCCCCCCCCCTTTTCCACTTCCTCCTAATACAAGTTGGCCCCTATAGGTGAGACTGGGGAACCCGTAGCACACCCATGCCTCTGCCTATAGTACTGCCCCCTGTATGTGACGTACGTGGACTGAAGACACAGCTTGGTCAGTGTTAAGGGTGGTCCTATTGCGAAGGGTGGGGTCGTTTATAAACAACACGGTTGCATAATGACCGAAAACAACGAACAGGTTCATATGCAAATTAGCGTGACCATTAACTAGAGTATCAGTGGCCACGTGTCCTATTCACAGAGGACTGGGGAACGCTGTGTCCAGATGGACTGATCCAACTTCCTGTGATTTTCTTACCTGCATTATTGAGCACGCATCCAGAGGACAGTAAAGCGCGTCTGAACCAGAGCCATAGTTTTTGTTACGCGTTCCCTCTTCCATTTCTTACGCCACTCTCTACATCTCTAGAATAAACACGATGAGACATAGTTAACCTTACATATGGCCAGCCAGTTTACTCACACCCGTGCGCTCAGATATTAATCCAAAGAGAAACAACCGACGAAGAGGAAGACGCCAGGACCGCCAAGGGTCACCGGGGACGCACCGAGCATGCGTGAGACTCACATGAACCCACACCACACTTCCTATTTCTCACACGTTAAATACAGACGCCTTTATTTATTTAATATTCAGGAATTACAATTCCCAATCCTTCCCTCCAGAGGGCGCTCCGTAGGGAGCGTCGAATAGAAAATTGGGACGCCACTGAACAGTCATTTCGCGCCTTCTTCTCGCCTGTCCTGCGGCAGTCGAGTGCACGCGCTGAGCGAAGAAGAGGCGCAGCGTTGCGTTGTGAAGGGTAGCGACACTAAATTCTAGTTGCATTATGGGAATTTTTGAGGGCAACACAGAGGCTGCATCCGAAATCACATACTAGCACGCTATTTAGTGTTCCCGAAATTGTATGCGAGTGTTTGTACTTTGTAGCATGTCCAAAACCATAGTATGCATCAAATGTTATGTGAGAAACACCCGGATGTCGTACTTCATGCGGAGAAATGTCGAAGTATGCGAACACTGGACACCATGCCGGCATGAATATCCCACTAAGTATTACGATACTTCACAACGACGACCAGACAACGGCAATGGGCGTTAGGCTGTACAACCCAACCAGCAGAACGGCCGAACGGTTTAAACTGAAGTATTACTTTTCACGGTGCCACACAGAAAGTGGTGAAAACCGTGTTTATTTTTGCATTAAAAAGAAAAAAAAAGGCCGCGGGTCATTACAGCGGTAGTAGTTCGTGCGCAGCGTGTCGTCATTAATCTGCAAAGAGCTGAAAGGAAGCGGCGTGGCTCTGGGTCCGAACTGCCCTTGTACCTTTTACTCGCATACTACGCTGGAAGACAGACCACATGTGTGTAGTAAGTAGTAACGCAACTACGGTGAATAGATTTTGTTGTGAAAAACTTGTATTTCGAGTATTTGGAGGAGAGAGGCCCTGTCCCAAATGCACACTGGCATCTCGTTGTGTCCCTTTTATCGTTTTGTGTTTCAAAAGGCTGCTCACGAGCCCCCCCCCCCCCCCCCCCCCCCCCAGTGAGCCTTGGATGCAGCCACAAGTTGTGAACTTGATGGCGGTCTATTACCCAAGATTCCTTGCGATGAGCAGTCATAGCGAATGGGAGTGTGGCCTGGCATGTAAAGAGGGAAGGTACCTCAGGGTGAAGTTGCCTGAATTCACCGCGGGGAGTTTTATAAGGAAATAATCTCAATCTGCATTGCAAAATGAAGGCAGTGATGCCACTTAGATATGATGCGAGTCAGTCATTATTGATTCTGACTGTCTGCGCAGTTACAGACAAAAAAAAAACAACTTTTTGAACGATTCTTGATATATTTCCATGACCCAGTTTCACCACTGTGTCATACATAAGTAAGTGGTAAATTCATAAATGGCACTGTAATGTTATCTTATGCTTACTTTTTTGGTGAAGGGGGAAAATACGGAGAAAAGACTCCCGATATTCATCTGTCTCCAGGCTGAAAGCGCACTCTTGAGGACCGCAGGGGCTTAAGGCGCCATTTAGATCAGGGCCAATTCCCAGACAGCAAAATGAAACGGGGCCAGATCCGGGCCAGATGTATCACAGCGACTGGCGCGGTTCCGCAAAACGGATCCGCCCCAGTGTCTTTTTGCACAGCGGGCCAATACTTTAGGAGGCCACACTCTGGCCAGAGGCGTGGGGCGGTCTAGGAGCGGATGTGATTGATCTGCCGGAATCGGCGCAGAGGCGGGGGGCGGTCTATGGGCGGATGTGATTCCTATGTGGATGTGCTGGACTGTGGGCGGATCCGGCCCAGTGTCAGCTGCTATGAGGGTCACCACCAACTAACCAGCTGACTGAGTGATTAGCAAGACGCGTAGCTCACCCACCTGTACGATGGCCAGGTAACGGTCGACACATATGCAGGTGAGGAACAGGATGCTGCAGTACATGTTGACAAAGTAGCTGAAGATGTGCAGGTAGGAGCAGATGAGACAGGCCCCCCCGCTGTAGTAGAGCAGGATGCGGGTGGGCAGGGAGAGGTTCACCAGGAGGTCGGTGACCGCCAGGTTGATGGTGTAGATCACCGGGGTGGTCTTCCGCTTGGTGCGGAAGCAAAAGACGTACAGGGCCACCGTGTTGAGCACCATGCCCACCTGGAGGGACGAGAGACGGAGCGAGGGGGAGAGAAGAGAGGGATAGGAAAAAGGGAATAGAGGGGCAGAGGAGAGGGAGGAGAAGTGAGAGGAGAGGGAGAATTTGGGGAGGAGGCGAGGAGAGGAGTGATCCGGAGATGCTCCATGGGTGGAGGATGGGAAGTGGAGAAGAGACACTATATGATGCCCTCAAAAAATTCCCACATTGCAAACGATAATGTCGTGTCCGACACATGCACACTGCTTTAAGCTAAAAAAATACCACAATGCTACGCGTTGCTTCTTCTCCACTCTGCTCGTGCCTCTTTTAACTGTAAAATACCACATGACGGGAAGAGAAGGAGCTGCAAAACGACGATTCTGTAGTGTCCCAAATCTTCATTTATTACCCCCTATAGTACACTCTGGAGGGATTCATATGTAAGGAACAGGTGAACGAGGGAACGCTTCTGGACACAGGCCTGGCCTCCATCAGAGCTGCTAACTCGCTTACTTCCTTCAAGAGAGACCTACAAACTTTTCCGTCAAAGACTTCCTTAATCCTCAAACAGCCTCCGCTGGCACCTCGCAGATACTGGGAATTAGCGCCTGCTCTTTCTACTTTCTACTGCCCCCTTACTACTACTACTCTTTCTACTACTTTTGGCTGCTCCCATTAGGGGGCGCCACAGCAGATCATCCGTTTCCATGTCTTCCTGTCCTCTGCATCTTCCTCTGTCACACCAGCCACCTGCATGTCCTCCCTCACCACATCCATAAACCTCCTCTTTGGCCTTCCTCTTCTCCTCTTCCCTGGCAGCCCCATATTCAGCATCCTTCTCCCAACATACCCAGCATCTCTCCTCCACACACGGCCAAACCATCTCAATCTTGCCTCTCTTGCTTTGTCTCCAAACCGTCCAACCTGAGCTGTCCCTCTACTATACTCGTTCCTAATCCTGTCCTTCTTCGTCACTTGCCCCCTTACTTACCGAACCATTATTATTACTCGTGTACTTTTGAGCTCTTTTCTGCTTTCGCTTTCTATGCTCTCATGGCACTATTTGCTTGTTGTACTGTTTTGTGGTAATATTGATCAACTTTTTACTTTGCCTTTCCTGTCCCCTGCCTCGTGATGATCCGAGGCAACCCTTCACTAAACACATTCAACCTGACGTGCACTTCTAGCTATGATGTGGCTATCGTACAACGCTCGGTTGTGTCTGATGATTGTTGACTCTCTTGTTAGTCACTCTGGGTAAAAGTGTGTGCCAGATGAGTAAATGTGACTGTAAATCTCAGTATTGTGCAGCTCTCAGCCAACATGCTGCCCCGATGAGTGACAGGCATCCTCGGTGCCCTGCAAAATCCCCACATCTCTAAAAGCATCTCATGTTTACAGGTACCGTCAGAGACTCTGCCCTCATCCCATTTTGCGGAGGTCTGAGAAACTTTCAACAAGACAGTGAAAATAAAGAGTGTATTTTGAAATACAGGATATTACCAGATGTCTGCACCACGAGACGCCACTCGCGTGACGGAAAACACGTGTACCTACCAGGAAGATCATGGAGTTTACCACCATCAGAGTGATCCAGAGGCCGTAGAAGTCGTTGTAGAGCCCCTCGTCCAGGTGAACCAGTCTCTGGAGGTAGGGCTCCACCCCGCTGCCGTTACCGCGATTCGCCACCTGGGGGACGACGGGAAACGTAGTGTTGGCGGAGACCCAGGACTCCGAACCGCTGGAGTTCGTCATGGTAACAGCGGCGATGATGATGATGGTGACGAAGACGGTGCTCTGGTAGGCGGTGATGAGGATGAGGCTTTGGGTGCGGACTGCGTGTCTGCAAAATGAAATAAGACGTTGCTTGGTTAGGTTTGTTGTTTGTTGTTTTTGCATTTTAATTTAAAACCGGGTTGTGAAAACGAACTACTTTTCATGTTACTACAACAACAAATAAGGAACGGTCCCCCCCCCCCCCCCATGTCCAATAAAACGCTAATAAAAACAAAGAAAACTGCTCGCCGAGTTCAGTTTTCGTGCATATTTCCAGTCGGTGACCCCCACCTCTCCACCCCCTTCCCCGTTTCCATAACAACCAATTCAATTTGAGACGAGCATCTATTGACAGTCAAATGACCTGTATGTGCAGTCATCACCACTTGGCTAACGAATCAGTACCTACTTAAACACACACACACACACACACACACACACACACACACACACACACACACACACACACACACACACACACAGGGTTCCCAGTGTGTGTTTGTTGCTGTTGGCATGGCCCTCATGGACGGAGTCAGCGAAGGCCATTACAACCATCCCATTCATTTAGACTGTCTGTTTATTATAACATTAATTGTCTATTTGCTTATTACTACAGAGATTGGTTATGGGGTTATTTGTTTACAGCCGTATTTACACAAGAGCCGCCGGTCCAGTTTTTTAACCCCGTGCGGTGCGGATCCGAGGGAGGATCCCTCCTGTGAGAACCAGGAGCAGCGCCTCCTGGTTCTCACTGTTGGTGGCTCAGGTGTGGGATTTTAGAGGTGTCCAACTCTGTTCGGTTATCTCCGTCTAGACACCTGACGAGCTGGTTAGATCTGTGGCACAGAGAGTCAGATTCGGACCTGTGTTATGTGAGCTAGTCCGTCTCCTGCCTGCAGAAACAGAACCCGTGCTTGTTTATCTCAACATGTAATGATGAATTCTTCTCAGACATGGGAACGGTGCAGTGAAATTGGACCTGTTGTGTGCGTTGGTGTGCGGATGTGTGTGTGTGTGTGTGTGTGTGTGTATGTGTGTCAAATATGTACACTGATAAGTGAAAAAATCTTTTGCCAAAAGTAATAATTTCAATAAACTGGTCATCTCCAGCTGCTAGTGGTGTCTATAAATCCACCAGGAGCTGGGGGGCAAAATGTGATCTTGCCGTGGGGAAAGAGCCTTCCATCACTCAAAACTGAGGAAGAGGGGTGTCCGGGTAGCGTGGCGGTCTATTCCGTTGCCTACCAACACGGGGATCGCCGGTTCGAATCCCCGTGTTAGCTCCGGTCTGGTCGGGCGTCCCTACTGACACAACTGGCCGTGTCTGCGGGTGGGAAGCCGGATGTGGGTGTGTGTCCTGGTCGCTGCACTAGCGCCTCCTCTGGTCGGTCGGGGCGCCTGTTCGGGGGAGAAGGGGAACTGGGGGGGGAATAGCGTGATCCTCCCACGTACTACGTCCTCCTGGTGAAACTCCTCACTGTCAGGTGAAAAGAAGCGGCTGGCGACTCCACATGTGTCGGAGGGGCCATGTGGTGGTCTGCAGCCCTCCCCGGATCGGCAGAGGGGGTGGAGCAGCGACTGGGACGACTAGGAAGAGTGGGGTAATTGGCTGGATACAATTGGGGAGAAAAGGGGGGGCGGGGAGTGAGGAAGAGGAGCTATTTGGTATTTCTGTGAGTGCCGCGTGTTTGCAAGATCTTTACAACACCTGGCAACCAGACTGCCAGTCTGCAGTCCAAGATGGTGGACAGGGAGCACCCGAACACATCAGCAAAACTCAAACCTGACTGGGTGTTGAACTACGAGTCACCAGAAGGTTAAAATAAAAGCTACTTCCATGTAAGAAAGCTTGCCAGGTGGTTGAAAAAAGCTGTTTAAATGATCCCACTTCAGTTTAACTTTGTCCCTAACTGCTGGAGTAACTGTTGGAATATCAGCAAGTTTGCTACAAGAGCAATTACAACCCGAGGCATTTGGCTGCGACATCAAAAGAAGATAAAAGATCCGCTGATCATCTTAAAAAACAGCAAGACGAAGATTAATAAAGGTGAAACGAAGACCACGTATAATAACTACAACTGACAAGTGCAGATTAGGAAAGCTTTTACAGTAGGGATGGAAAACAGCAAGTGGTAAACAAATATGGCCGTAATTAAATGGTTTTAACCGCCACGTGATGATGCACACAGATCTTCCTCTCCATGCCCAGATAGCAAACTTGCTGTGGCCCGGACCCCTACCACACCGACACTTCATCCAGCCCACACATCGCGTGGAATGATGGCACTTGGGTGGTCCGCACCCGTTTGCCAGATCTGGGCCAGAACCAAGCCATAGCAATGCCACATGTGCCACATATTTACCAAAGGTGGCCCATATTTGTTTTGTGATATTTGGGCCATATTCACCATTTACCACACGGGCCACTTCCGGGTCACATCCAGATTACATGTTGCCCAGAGCGCAGTGTCTTTGCCATAAAAGGCCCACATTTGATTTGGCATGTTTGGGCCATATTTGCTGTTATACATGTGGGCCACTTCAGGCTCACATCCATTTTGTCAGGGCCAGAAGAAGACCACCAGTGCCGCCGCATCATTGTCTGAAGTGGCCCACATCTGGATGCTGTCTGGGAGACCGCTCATTACGTGGTCCACAGTGTTGAGCGAGTTACTTTGAAAATGTAATAAATTACATGTTTCAAGTTACTTTCATTTGAAAGTAATGTTACTTTAGAAAATGACAGATGGAGAGGCGCACATGTGACCTCAGTGTCCATCAACTGGTCAATGGCCGTATTAGTTAGAATCAGAAATACTTTATTCACCCCCGAGGGGAAACTGGGTATGAAGAGGGCTTTTCCCCTGGATCAACTATGGGGGGCGGAGGAGAGAAAAGCGAAGATCAATGTTGCCTTTTTTTTGGTCCTGAATTTAACAAACCATCACAAATGATCTGTTTGACTGTCAAATATACACAAACACAGACATACAAAAAGTCCCCCACTGCAGGTATCTACTCAGTATATTAACCGCCCCCGCCCAGTTCTGGACCCTCCACCCTGGTGCTATTGGTTGGTGCATCTGGGGACCTGCAGCCAATCACCCACAGCCAATCACTGTAGGGGACTGACTGGGACTGAGAAGGCCTGAGGAGCTGCACTTCTGCCCCCTTTTTTGGCCTGCCTTGTTCCACCCCAGGGCATTTCTGTATGTGTTTGTTTAGTTTTTTGGCCCATTGTGTTGTTAAATTTCAGTTACTTTACCCTACATTACCGTTTATATGATTTAACTCCTACCTTGTAGACCTTGCCAGGACACTCTGCAGGACAGAGTGGCCATCTTTGTTCAACTTTGTTTTTTTCCCCTGTGTTTCGTGTGTCCATGGGGAGTTAGCTTTAGCGTCGCAACCTTTTCTTCGGTGGGCCGTTTCCGTACTGTGAATTTGTTTCTGGTGAGGGATGTTTTGTTTGTTGTTTCAGCTTGGGCTCACTCCCCGAAGACAAACTATGCTTCCGAGGCTGGCAATACAAGATTGGAAGGTTGAACATCCTCAAACCCTTCATCTGGTTTTATGTTACTTCCCGTTTCCCCCCGAGACCAACTTGGGAGCTGTTAGCAACCCTTTAAATGACCGAAGAAGCTAAACTGCTCAATTGTGTCCTGGGCCACAAAGGTATGAACACTCCCGGTTGCCGCGGTTAGCACGCACACGGGCCATAATTAATCTCGTAGGGTGAAATAATCATCCAGCGGATGAAAAATGCAAATCTATTCATGCTAATTAGAATAGCATCCTCAGCTGAGGGGAGATGTGATTCATGTGAGTCACCAACATCAACCGGGCCAACCTAGGCTACCGCCATCAGGGCACTCAAGGAAATAAATGGGTGTTTTCACAATTATATACCCGGGTATTATTCAGTCTGATGTAGATGGTTCATCATCATTAGCAGCACTACAGACAATTATGAGCACCGCTAATGGAGAAACTGTGTACTAAACTGCCTGTTGCCTCTGAGGTTATAGAGATAAACGCCGCCACCGAGTCATCTGCTGCAGAGGTTTTCAAAGGCCGGGCGAGGATCCGAATCCCCCCCCCCCCCCCGACTTATTCTGGGGAGGCTGATATCAAAAGCCATCTGAATTCCTGCAACCCAAGACATGTTGTGTAAAACTCTGCAGGTGGGCGGGGCTAACACAGGGTACGCTTGGTTCACTTGGCCCCAACGGGAGCCAACAGTCAATTCTGGGTCACGAGAAAAAAAACGCTTGACGCTCTGTGTGACTTCTCTACTGTTATTTTACTGATGGTGGAGAAGTCGCCATGAAATGATCAGGGCACCCAGATAGCAAACTTGCTGAGGCCCGGATCTGTCCCAAACCCGACACTTTCATCCGGCCCACACACCGCGTGGAATGATGGCACTTGGGCAGTCCACTCTTTTTTGTCAAATCTGGGCCAGAACCAAGCCACAGCAATGGCACATGCGCCACATATTTGCCAAAGGTGGCCCATATTTGTTTTGTGATATTTGGGCCATATTCACCATTTACCACACGGGCCACTTCAGGGTCACGTGACCTGTTGCCCAGAGCACCACATCTATGCCAAAAAAGGCCCACATTTGATTTGGCATATTTGGGCCATATTTGCTGTCATACATGTGGGCCACTTCAGGCTCACATCTGGGCAGGCAACGTCACTGCAGACCCATCACACCCTGGTCATAAACTGTTCCAACGCATCCCCTCTGGTGGGCGCTACAGAGCACTGTACCCTAAAACAACCAGATATAAAACATTTTCTTTCCGTGGGCTCTCATTCAAATGAACGCTTAACACCATCAAATAAATCCAACCATGTTGTATATACTGTACTGTACACTGTACTTATATACTGGTACACTCTGGCATGTCCATCTACCTCGGACATGATGTATGTAAGTAACCTGCTAACATCTATTTCAGCATCTCTGATGTATTCTCAGGTGGCATGGTAAAGCAGTGGTTAGCGCAGTCGCCTCACAGCAAGAAGGTCCTGGGTTCGAGCCCCGGGGTAGTCCAACCTTGGGGGTCGTCCCGGGTCGTCCTCTGTGTGGAGTTTGCATGTTCTCCCCGTGTCTGCGTGGGTTTCCTCCGGGTGCTCCGGTTTCCTCCCACAGTCCAAAGACATGTAGGTCAGGTGAATCAGCTGTACTAAATTGTCCCTAGGTGTGAGTGTGTGTCTGTGGCCTGTGATGGCCTGGCAGCCTGTCCAGGGTGTCTCCCCACCTGCCGCCCAATGACTGCTGGGATAGGCTCCAGCATCCCCGTGACCCTGAGAGCAGGGTAAGCGGTTTGGATAATGGATGGATGGATGGATGGATGGATGGATGATATATTCTCTGCACCACTGCAGCTTATCACCTCTTATCTCTCCTGTACAAGTCAGTCCTTGTGTATATATCTGAGGATTGTTGTGTTGTAGTGTTGTTATTCTATGTTAAGTACACTGAGAGAGCCACGAAACTGGAGTCATATTCCATGTAGGGGCAAACCCACATGGCCAATAAACCTGATTCTGATTCTGACCAAATTCCCACTATGTGATGGGCGCAACCGTCGTCGGTTCGAATCCAGCCGGCGACCTTTATTGTATGCTTCACCCCCCCCCCCACACCCCCGCTCTCTCTCTCACTCGCTTGCTCTCTCTCTCGTACCCCTTTCACACTGGCTGAAAAAACCCGCTAACATTCGCCTTTGGTGGTGAATGTTACATTGCCAAAGGCGAATGTTAGTGGGTTTTTTTGGCCAGTGTGAAAATGCCATTGCTCTCTTTCGCTCTCTCACTGTCTCTCCCTCTCTCTCCCCCTTCTCTCCCTCTCTCTCTTTCACGCTCGCTTGCTCTCTCTTGCTCTCGCCCCCTTTCCCGCTCGTTTGCGCTCTCCCCCTCTTTCTCCCCCCCGTCTCTCTCCCTTTCTCTCTCCCTCTCTCCCTTGCTCTCTCTCTTTTGCTCTCTCTCTCTCCCCTCATTTCCTGTCTGCCTCCACTGCGACTATCTAATAAAGGTATAAAAATACCATAAAATGCCCCACTATGTGGACACAGACAACACGCCTTCTTACATTAAGCTAATTTTAAGAACTGCACTCTGTCAGTAGCAACCAAAAGGCACTTCATCCGAGCTGATCTGACAAAGAGAAGGTTTGCACCAAGATTTCCACTGCTGACCCCCACAACACATGGCTGTGTGTGTGTATTTTAGTCACATATGACAGAAATGTGAAACCAAGCTTTAGTTAAGCTACTTTAAAAACAAACAAAAAAAAAACATGATGAGCAGCCCGCCAAGACAACGTGCTAGTATGCCTGAACTTACTTGATGCTCAAACTTCACATGCGGCTGTCAGGAGGTGGCGCTGTGTGGGATAACTAGCTGTATTTGAGGCACAGAACTTGCTTCATTAACCTGGCGTACTGCAGCACAGTGCTGTACCGGAGGTTCGAGCCCGCGCCTCTCGTGTGTGCAGCATGTTGTGTAGACCGAGGCACTACGTAACAGCACGGCGGCGTCTGCTGAGGGAGGCCGAGGCGCCATGCGGGATCATACAAACTACTCTCGACACTTTAGATGACGACGACTAACTTCCTGGCAGGACATAATACTGAACTAACAACTAATACCAGCCTACTTTACATGCATGATGTCAAGTCCGTCGCGTGATCGGCTCTGTTCGCCGGCCATGTCCCGCGCCTGCAGCACATCGCCGCTCACCTTCACCGTCTGCCCTCAACTACGGCACAACAAGAGGTCAACAGTCAGGCAATGCGGGGGTCAGTTTTGCGGGTATTACCCAGATATCGTGAAATCAGCACAGCGGTACTGCCATTTGTGCCCCGCCGTACCGCTGCGCCTCCCTCCCGCAGCATCAAAAGCCGTGATGAGGATGAGGATGAGGATGAGGATGCGGTGGCTGTAAAGTGATGCTGAGAGCAGAGCAGAGGCCTCAGAGCCACATCACAAATAACACTGTCCAAATAAACCCCGCTCTGTGGGAGTCCCGCTGGCTCTGTGGGTGTGTGTGGGGGGGGGGGAGAAAGGGGGGCAGAGAGCGAGAGAAAGAGAGAGAAAATGGGGAGAGAGAGAAGGAGGGAGAGGGAGCGAGAGGGAGAGAGAGACAGGGAGGGAGAGAGAAGGGCAGGGGAGAGGGGGGAGAGAGAGGAAGAGAGAGAGAGATTAAAGTGAGAGAGGGAGAAGAGAGAGAGAGAAGAGACGGAAGAGAGGGGGGGGTAGAGAGACAGGGAAAGAGTGGGAGAGAGAGACAGATGTTGGAGAGTGAGAGAGAGAGACAGACAGAGGGGGGAGAGAGAGAAGGGTGAGAGAGGAGAAAGAGGGAGGGAGAGCGAGAGAGAAATAAAGCAAGAGAGAGAGAAATGAAAGCGGGAGAGAGAGATGGAGAGAGAGACAGAGAGAGGGGGAGAGAGAGAAGGGGGAGGGAGGAGACAGCGAGAGGGAGAGAGATGGAGAGAGAGACAGAGAGAGGGGGAGAGAGAGAAGGGGGAGATAAATGAAAGCGAGAGAGAGAGAGAGAGATGAAAGCGAGCGGCTGAAGTTATCTCTAAGTTAGTTGGGTTTCTTGTGCTTCACATAAAGTTTCTGCGGCTGTTGTTTCTCATGTACGCTGCTTTCTAGAATAATACACAATAGTTGTAATAATACACACCATTGCTAGTATAGACACACATTATAAACTTTTTAAGCTTTTTCAACCACCCCACAACTCTGTCCAAAACTCTACTCTGACGACTGGACGGGGTTTAATTGGCGACGTCGTTAATGGGATTAATTAGCTTTGGTCTCATGAGTCACCGCCACGGACAGAGTCCTTACTTCTCTACTTGTGATCCACTCTTCTCTAAGCTGAGCTCCCTGTCGGTTCCTCTATCAGAACATGTTGGACCTGCATGTTTGGACCAGGCCAGATCCCCGAGCGCAACTGAATCCTGATCAGTAGGAGATAACGTGGCTTTAAAGCCCCGAGTTCTTCTGCCTCCTCTTCATTTTAACGACGAGGGTCAGCTATGGTCTATCCATCCCCACCTCGTATCTGGCTAACGTGCTGCGGATCACACCAGAAAGACCATTCAAACCGGGGAAGAATCTTACCTGGGGACTCTGGACCCGTCAATCCCAGACGAGCCCCGAGCGTTTCTATCTGCTGCCTGGCCCTGGACGGGGGGCGGGGGGGGGGTCCTTCACTTGCAGAGTTCTGCGGTTTGCAGCATCATCTCAGAGAGCCCACATCCATCTCCATTAGTTACCGTTTCCTGTCTGGCATCTCAAGTCACCAAGTCTGCGCCTGATCCCTGTCGTGGTTCATATCCAGGCTCTTCGCTCACGTCTGCCGGTGGCATTCTGCAAACTGCATCCTCACGTCTGCTTGCTCACACCTCCGTCAGCTCTCACCCGTCAAGCCCCCCCCCCCTGATTTCCCCTAAAACTCTCCAATGTCTCCGTCTCCCTGTCTTGCTTTTTGTTTTTCTCTCTCTTCACTGTGCCTGCCTTTCTTCCTCTCTCTCTCTCTCTCTCTCTCTCTCTCTTTCTCCTCTTAGCATCCCTTGCTCTCTCTCTCCCCCTTTCCTGACTTTGCCCCCCCCCCTTCTCTAAATCCCATCTCTCGATCTGCTCTTCAGACAGGAAGTCTCACTGTCTGTTTACATTCTGCCGTGACGCCCATACGTACATGCAAGCGTGTGCGCGCATGCTTTGAATGCCTTCCCCGTGCATGCAGGCAGACACGCACGCAATCGTGCAGGCGAGCACACACACGCGCGCACACAACGACACAGAAACACACAAACATGCCCACATGAATTTCTATCCACCATATTTCTGCCTTTGAGGACGTGAACCTGACCCTGCCGGCGGTTCTCTAAACCATTCCGGCCGTGCGTCACGGCGACGACGCGCACGCTCGTCATGAAATATGACAAATATGCGCGGCCCTCTTTCATCGTACACCGTGGGACAAGTTGTTTTCAGCCCTTTTCTCCGGGGGGTCCGCACGGTTAAAATGGTTTACCGTGTAATAACAGAGCTTGAACTAAACAAGTCAGGATTTCTTTTACGAGGCGTTATGCAAGCTCTAGTCATGGGAGACAGTCGTAGATGAATACTGAAACAGTCTGACGTATGCGGCGAGAGAGATCCTGTACATTACATTATATAAGAGTTTTGCAATATATCTAAATTCCAGCGAGGCTTCCTGCAGGCCTTGTATGGTACTGTTTACTAAGGCCGGGTCGACGCGTTGTTAAACGGCGCCTCCTTACTGTTCTGGACAGACCAATATGAAATACTACCAATCACTGTCCTCATGAACTGCTCAGTTTTACACATTTCACCGTAAAGTGACTGTAATGATGGACTGTCCATCAGCAGGGTAGCAGCTTAATGACGCGAGGAGGGCTCGGGATGGCTCCTGATTCTGTCACGTGACGTACAATCTCCGTGAGAGAAGGGGGGGGGGTTGATATAAGGAAGTCATATATATTCCTGTTGATACATTCCCTTAGCGGCTTTTTTTTTTTAGCTAATTGTGATACAACTGTTCAGAACTTCCCACGTACAGCCCTGCATTTACTTGAACATTAGAACCACCGGGATTTCACTCCTACCTGAAACGACCGTGGGCGGTCAAAATGACTGCCGGTTTTTAAACTCTACATTCTGTCAAGATAAATACCCAGTTGAGATATTAATACATTAAATATGTTAGTATGTCTGTTATGAAACTAACTGACACCAAAATTAACATTTTAGCAACTTTGATACTATTTTTCAAAGAATTTAAAATGGCGGCTGTCCAACGCCTGTGAATACTGCAGCGCCTCGGTGGTAGTCATGGTGCTTCTGTAACGGCGTCTGTAACCAGACATGTTGGCAATGATCAAAAATCAAGTTTAGACTATTGCTCTGCACTGGAGGACGCTAGTGTGTTTCTAGGGCAGAGCCATGAACTTCATGAGGGAAATGACGCGACAACACGTCATAAATAGTGACATGACGCACACGGTGAGGCGCAAATTATGCGCGGTCATTTTGACCGCTCGTGGTCGTTTTAGGTAGCTCTCATCGTAACTGTTTTGTGCAATTGATCTACAACTCGTTTTAATGCAAATATATGTAATTTTAGGAGCATTCGGGGAGCGGCAGGTCTGTGTCTTTTTCTTTTTTCACAAAGTTATTAAACTTTGAAAATCCCAAACCGCCAAATTGACGGCCTCGGTCGTTCTAGTGCTGGAAAAAAAAAAAGCAAAACGGGAACGGACCTCATCCGTCACGGTTTATTGTACGCACTCTCAGAAATGACAATCCTCGTCTGTGTTTTGTGAAGCCGTCTTTTTAAAGAATCTCTTCCAACTCACTCACACATTACTGAGACACCGCTCCACACTGAACCATAAAGGGACATTGTTTTAGCAAAGAATGTGTTGTCTTCATTGTGTCGTCACCACCAGCCTTATTCGTTCTCATACTGGGGTCAGGGAGAATACTGGCTTCTGATTGGCTGGAGGGTTTGCATTAAAACTGGTTGATGCACTTGCAGCATACTATTTACTACACGAAAATGCTATGTGAGTAGTTTTAATATGTGCAAACCCATAGTGTGTGTGTGTGTGGGGGGGGGGGGCTGTGATGGACTGGCGGCCTGTCCAGGGTGTCTCCCCGCCTGCCAACCAATGACTTCTGGGATAGCCTCCAGCAGCCCCGCGACCCTGAGAGCAGGATAAGTGGTTTGGATAATGGATGGATGGATGGATGGACTATAGTATGTATCAAATAGCACCTATGTGAAATATACCCAGATGTCATACTACATCCAAAGAAATATCAGAGTATGCAAACACTGGACACTATGCTGGCATGGGTATCCCACAATGCACTGCGATCCTTCACAGCACCGACCAACAATAGCAGAGGGCGATACAAATCCCAACCAGCAAAGCAGTGGAACCATTTAAATGTAAGTAGTACTAAGATGTGGGTCACCACATTAACATCCCCTTGGATCACAGCAGACAGCCAAGAAGGGAATAAAAAGAAGGCTGAAGGTACATGGAAAAAATCTACACTTGAAGTCCACCACGTCCATAAGGAGTTATTATTGAATCTGAACCAAATTATTCATGTGTGAGTTGCTTCCTTTTCTGACTTGATTAATTGTAATAAAAACAACCCAATATTTCTGTTTAGTACAATCAACCGGCTTGGAACTTCAACCAGCAAGGAACTTTCCCTGCAGTTCCTTGTAAATACTGTAGCCCATATGTGCCCCTCCTCCAGTCCCTGCTATATAGTTCCCACAACATTTCTAAAACCCATCCTTCCTGCCTTAGGCCCCAGCCTGCTCTCTATTATCAACTACTCTCTCACATCCGGGTCTGTATCCGATTTTAAAATTGCCAGTATTCAACCTGTCCTCAAATAACCTTCTCTTGATCTGGCAAGGTAAGAGAATTACAGACCAATCTCCAGACTTCCTTTTTTTATAGAAAACCCTTAAAAAAAATCATTGTGGACCAACTCCTGACGTTGATTGAGGGTCATAACATTTTTTACAAATTTCAATCCAGCTTTCGTGACAAGCATAGCACTGAGACAGCATTACTAAGACTGACCAATGACATTCTTATGCATGCAGACTAGGTGAATATTTTATTCTTATTCTAAGCAATTTAACCGCTGCCTTTCATACCATAAATCACGTCATCTTACTTGATGGGTTGGATAACTGGGTTGGCATTTCTGGTAGCGCATTAAACTGGTTTTGTTCTTATTTGACCAACAGATATTTTAATGTTTGTATTAGCAATCATGTCTCCTGGTCAGCTCCCCTGCTGTGTGGAGTCCCGCAGGGATCTGTCCTTGGGCCAATCCTCTTCGCATTATACATGCTTCCTCTGGGTCATTTGTTCAGCCGCTTTCAAGATATGTTAGGCCGCTGTTATGCCGATAATACACAGATCTATTTCTCTGCCAAACCCAGTAATCAGAATCAACTGTCCTCCCTCCATGTTTGCTTAGCCACCACCAGAGATTGGATGTCCCTTAATTTCCTCCTCCTAAACCCCGACAAAACTGAAGTTCACTTAATAAATCCTTAGAACATCGCCAGTGCATTTGATCAGTTTATTGGTCCACTTCACTTAAATATCAAACCTACCACTAAGAATCTTGGTATAATCTTTGACCAGAATGTCTTTTGACCACCATGTTACTAAACTCATCCAGTCCTGTTTTCTTCAGCTAAGAAATATCACAATAATCAGATATATCTTGTCTTCTAGGGATCTCGAAATATTAATTCACACTTTATTTTCTCCTGTCTATATTATTGTAACTCCCTCTTCACATGCTTCAGTCAAGCTGCTTGAAATAGTTTACAGTTGGTTCAGAATGCAGTTGCCAGACCGTTAACTAGAACTAGTCGAAGGTCCCACATTACTCTTGTTATTGTGTCCCTCCATTGGCTTCCGGTAAAAATCAGAATAAACTACAGGGTCTTATTGATTACATATAAAGCACTGCATGATCTTGCCCCCAACCCCATTTCTGATCTTCTCATTCCACTTCTTGCCCATTCCAATCCTTAAACCTCGGTCTTTCACCCATCCCCCACTCCTACAGCAAAACAAAAGGTGACCCCGCCTTTACAGTTTTAGCCCCAAGCCTCTGGAATAATCTTCCCCAATCCATTAGATTTGATGAATCTTTGGACTGTTTTAAGTGGCTTCTAAAAACCCATCTGTATAAGCAAGCCTTTTTATAGATCCCTTCCCCTGCCTTCTGTTTTGGTTGGTTCTTAGTTTGGTCTGTGAAGCACTCTGTAACTGTGTTTTAAAGAGCGCTACATAAATAAAGCTTTACTTACTTACCACACAGAAAGTTTATATGTGAGATGTCCAGGGTGTCTCCCCGCCTGCTGCCCAATGACTGCTGGGATAGGTTTCAGCATCTTCGCGACCCTGTATAGGATAAGTGGTTTGGATAATGGATGGATGTTGTCATTAACTCTTCAAACAGCTGAAAGTAAGTGGCACAGCTCTATGACCCAAATAGCTATCATACTTTTTACTCACATACTAACAGAACACTGGAATATAGTACACATATGTAGTAGTATGTAGTACCTAGCATGTGATTTCAGGCTGTTCTAAATTCATACACGGGCAACATGCCCTGCTGTGTAATCATGTCAACACACTGAATCAACAGCAAGCCCAGAAAACACGCAGTACTTTTCGCTTAGCGGCTAAAGTTTTTGTGGCAACACACTGCCACTACCTGGATTCCCCGATACAGACACAAGCACATGAGGGCACAACACCTCACCTCACCTAAGTCATCCACCAGGCCGCCCTAACATAGGGTTTTGGTTGTGCATGTTTGTATAAAGCATAGGGCACTACTCCACAGGCAGTTCTATGGTTCTCCGCTAACTGGAGATTTTGTGTCTTTCCATTGTCAAGATGCACTGATGACCTACAAAGCCACGATGTCCCCCGGTCCATAACCTCAGTCTATCAGTGAATGCGCCTAGGACTACTGCTACCCCTAAGAATAGCAGGATTTATTATCGAGGTTTACTCGGTAACACTTTCTATGAAGCTTGCATCTATAACGCCCTATAAGCATCTATAACGCCATATAAGTGTAGCATTGTAGCATTCATAACTATATATACACCCTCACAACACCTCATAACCATCTTTATGATACATTAGGTCAATTTAAAACGGATTTATGCATTATAAATATGTCATCATTAGCCTGTTTATGTCAAATGTCATAATGCATCATAGCCAACTTATTTTGCTGAAGTTTTGTAGCGATGCATAATGAGACTTCAGTGCTATTTCAGTCTTCAGCCATAGCCATTAGTTATTGTAATACACATTATCGGAAAGTATGGGCGTTATAGATGCAATAGATGCTTATAGGGCGCTATTGAGTGTTATAGATGCTTATAGGGCATTACAGATGCAAGCTTCATAGAAAGTGTTACCATTTACTCCTCTAGATCCACCATCTTCTGCTCTGTTGTCTCCTGACAACGTTAACAGGACTACTGCAAGGAGGGTGTGGCTCTTCAACACGCACGGACGGTCATTCATTATGGAGAGGCTATATTTTGCGCTTCACATGATGCTGGGGTGTATGGAGACCAGTCTAGGACGCCAGGGAAGGCCATCTGGGAAAGGTACTCCTCCTATACTTAACCCCTTAACCCCAAAGGACCCATTTACTAAAGCAACAATTAAAAACACCAGAGTTGAAACCATACTATAAACAAGACTAAAAACAAAGGTTAATTAAAAGTGTCTTCAACAGAGAAAGCCCAGCTCTCGCTCTCTCTCTGGTGTCTTCATTTAAGGCGTGGAACCAATTTATCTGTCCTGAGTTAATTGGACCAACTCGGGACTCTGGTCCACAGCCCACTCTGCCACACTTCCACTTCATAACCTTTTGATCCTGAGTCCAAAATGTACAACAAAAACAAGTGAATGCCTTTACTTTAACTGTATGGTAAGCGACTCGGGTATGAGAGGGATAGGCCACTCTGCGGAGCGTGCTAATGGATGTTGACATACTCCACAGAGACAGCTAGCTCCGCGTTGTGATGGAGGGTTCTCGGCCTCTGCATTCGTGGATTATCCCTTACGCAGCTGACACCTGTCTAATCTGTCAACTTTCTCACTTATCAGGGTCCTGTATGGGGCAGAGGGCGGTGGGACACCCTGGACAGGTTGCCGGTCCATCACAACAGCCATACCCACTATCACACACACACACACACAGTTTTGATTCTCCACATAACCTCCCTTGCATTGCTTTGGGATGGGCTGTCAGGGAAAACTGGAGCGCCTGGAGGGTCGCCACGCGCTGCAAACACCACACAGAGTGACCCTCCAGCTGCGAAGCTGAAGCGTTAATGCTGCAAAAAAATAAACGATGCATTGATGAGAATCTGTAATACGATATGATAAAACTCAGCAGATTTGTTCATTCCACCGCAGCGAGGATGCACAGTGGAAAAAAATACCAAGTTTAGAAAGTGAACAAGTTAAACTTGTTTAACAAAATGTCTATTCTTAAAAGCCAAGTGCAAAAACAAAATCAATCTGAAACAAGCTGTATTACTGTAGCTTGAAATGGGCTACTTGTCCCCTCCCCCCTTTTCTCCCCAATCCTCCCCCCCCCACCCCCCCAATTGTACTTGGCCAATTACCCCACTCTTCCAAGCCATCCCGGTCGCTGCTCCACCCCCTCTGCCGATCCGGGGAGGGCTGCAGACCACCACATCCCAGATAGCAAAATTGCTGTGGCCCGGACCCGTCCCACACCCGACACTTTCATCCGGCCCACATACCGCATGGAATGATGGCATTTGGGCGGTCCACTCCTGTTTGCCAGATCTGAGCCAGAACCAAGCCATAGCAATGCCACATGTGCTACATATTTGCCAAAGGTGGCCCATAATTGTTTTGTGATATTTGGGCCATATTCACCATTTACCACACGGGCCAATTCAGGGTCACATCCAGATCACATGGTGCCCAGAGCACCACATCTTTGCCAGAAAAGGCCCACATTTGATTTGGCATATTTAGGCCATATTTGCTGTTATGCATGTGGGCCACTTCAGGCTCACATCCATTTTGTCAGGGCCAGAAGGCCATCAGTGCCGCATCTTTGCCTAAAGTGGCCCATATCCGGAAGCTATCTGGGATGCCTCCTCCAATAGTAGTGGAGTCAACAGCCGCTTCTTTTCACCTGACGGTGAGGAGTTTCACCAGGCGGATGTAGTGCGTGGGAGGATGACGTTATTCCCCCCCCCTCAGTTCCCCCTCCCCCCTGAACAGGCACCCCGACCGACCAGAGGAGGCGTTAGTGCAGCGACCAGGACACATACCCACATCCGGCTTCCCACCTGCAGATACGGCCAATTGTGTCTGTAGGGACGCCCGACCAAGCTGAAGGCAACGCGGGGATTCGAACTGGTGATCCCCGGGTTGGCAGGCAACGGAATAGACCGCTACACCACCTGGACGCCCTCCTGTTTCTTTTGAAATAAATGAAATTATGACCAGAAAAACCAACGGGAACACAGCCCGAAAAAGAAAAAAAGAATACAACACTGAGTATGAAAGTAAAGACACTTTCAAATAGGCCAAACTTGGTAATGCTGATATTGTGGGTACTCTGAACAAGTAGACAGACGAATAAAGTGCAAATCAGAAGTAAAAATGACAAATACAGACTACACAGTACTTTAAAATACATTTCTCTGACTAGAATTAAGACAATCGGTCATGCATACGTCCACAGATCTCCTGTCAAATCAAAAACAGCACAGAAAGCACTGATCAGTACTGAATATTTACAAAAAAGCTCCCCCAGCAGGCAACCGATGGACGTTATCAGCGACAAGTCTTTTAACCGCAGTTTTCCGCCGACTGTTTCCACAAGCTGAACGTCTAAAATACGAGACACACAGAGGAGGTTCTGTTTCCCTGTCAAGTCGACGCCAATTCCTCAGGTCAACATCAACGCAGCATCACAGGTGGAAATTACCCGGCCTCAGAAAGTAGAAGTACTAACCATGTATTTGCTCCACCCATGGACTAAACCAGCTGATTTCACTAATTAGTTCTCCTGACTGGCTGAAGCGTTGCGCTAATTAGAACCAGCTGGTTTAGTGCATGGGTGGAGCAAATACACGGTTAGTACTTCTACTTTCTGAAGCGGAGTTTTCCACCTCTGATACTGCGTTGATGTTCACCCGAGGAATTGGCGTCGATTTGACAGGGAAACAGAACCTCTATAAACGCACCCAATATCAAGTCAGATGAAATGAGTTAAGGCAGGTGGGGAGACACCGTGGACAGACCGCCAGGCCATCTCAGGGCCCACACATTCACACCTAGGGACAATGTAGTACGGCCGGGTCACCTGACCGCCACGTCTTTGGACTGTGGGAGGAAACCGGAGCCCCCGGAGGAAACCCACGCACACACGGGGAGAACATGCAAACTCCGCACAGAGGACGACCCGGGACGACCCCCAAGGTTGGACTACCCCGGGGCTCGAACCCAGCACCTTCTTGCTGTGAGGCGACCGCGCTAACCACCGCGCCACCGTGCCGCCTGAAGACATTTTTGCTGCTCTAAAATGACTTTACATTAGCGTATGTTCTGTTTGTAATGGTCTTTCTGTCCAAGTAGTGCGGCTAAAGGCAGCCGTGATGTGGCTCACGACTGGGCACAAATCTGACTCTTTCAGCGGATTTATGCATCGGGGCAAACTGAGACGTCGACAACCAGTCTGAATTAAAAAAAAAACCAAACTTATATTTGAGGCTCAACGCAATCTCCGTCTCCATGCGATCCGTCCCTGGCGCCGCACCCAATCCATCATCCAGAATGGGACAGGCTCGTGCCTCCGGCTTTCCTGTCTGGAGGATCGTCATCAATCTCGGCCCGTCTCGGTCCCGCCGGAAAGATCCGGAATAATAACGGATGTCAGGAGAGGATCCACGGATAAACCTGTTACTGAGGATGAGCAGAAAGACGATGGTAAAAAAAAAAGGGGAGAGTGGGTGGGTCTGGGGGTGGGGGTGGGGGGGGGGTGAGAGAGGCAGGAAGGATGGAGGAGAGACGGAGGGTATGAGTGAGAGACAGAGAGAGAGAACAAGGAGAACAACATCTGTCGGTGTGCAGAAATGTCAAAGGGATCAGTGTTGACAGGGGATACTAAAGCGGACAGAGAGGCCGTGCACGTGCACGTGCACGTGCACGTGCACGAGAAGGCCGCGGGCGCATCGGCGTGTGACTGAGGACAGCCAGGGGAGCTGCGGGACTTTACTCACGTCAGGAACAGTCTCAACACTGCTGATGGATGGGAGAAAGGCGACGTTTCTGCACTTTTTTCCTCCTCCTGTGGGTTCGGTTTGTTTGTCGGACATGACAGTGGGACGGGCAGAGGATTAGAGCCGTCTTCTTTCTCTGTGCAAAACATCCCTCCGTTTCTTTCTTTTCAGAGTCGAGGGGTTTTTTTTTTTTTGGGGTGGGTGGGTGGGTGGGTATGAATTATGAGGGTCCCATAATTCATACCCCATTATAATCATAAAATGTACTGCTTTTTTTTTTCTCGCGAGTGAAACCGCAAGGGACAAAACGTCTTGCCTGTCGGCCAGCTCTCTTGTTAAATTTGAGGAAACAACCCGCGGGTTTCACCGTACAGTCCGTCAAACGAACCCTTGCCCGGGAAGCGGCGGTGACAGGGATTTTCAGCTTGCTCATTTGCATCCATAAAAGAGTTTGACAACGGTGCTGCTCGTCCTCTGTGAAAGCTGCTGATACTTCTGCACGGCGTTCACCCCAGCTATCACCCCAGCCTGACCCCAGCCTGACCCCAGCCTCACCCCAGCCCAGCCTCACCTCACCCCAGCCTGACCCCAGCCTGACCCCAGCCTCACCCCACCCCAGCCTGACCCCAGCCTCACCCCACCCCAGCCTGACCCCAGCCTCAACCCAGCCTCACCCCACCCCAGCCTCACCCCAGCCTCACCCTAGCCTCATCTCAGCCTCACCCCAGCTATCACCCCAGCCTCACCCCAGCCTCATCTCAGCTATCACGCCGCCGAGCAGCGACCACAGCCCGCAGACTTATTTTCTCCCTAATTCCTCAATTATCTACCCCCCTCACACACACACACACACAGCAGTTTAAGTATTTGAATATTTCTTGGTATGTAAAACACTCTTGGAAATTGCTAAATACTCTTAGTTTTTGGGTCTTTTTTCATTTGTTCTTCTTCTGGCTTGTCCAGCACCCTGTTCTCCTTAGGTCCCACAACCGTGAGGTTCGAGGAGAGGGCAGACTTCCATGTGTGTCCTGTGATCTACCCTGGGACACCAACCCCTTCTTTTCACCTTCTCCAGGGGGACGTAACATAGGCGGGAGCTCAAGCTAAAAAAATGTATTGACTTTTTTTTTGGGGGGGGGGTACCCCGCCCCCTTTTTCTCCCCAGTTGTATCTGGCCATTTACCCCCACTCTTCCGAGCCGTCCCGATCTCTGCTCCACCCCCTCTGCCGAGCCGGGGAGGGCTGCAGACTACCACATGCCTCCTCCGATACATGCGGAGTCGCCAGCCGCTCCTTTTCACCTGACAGTGAGGAGTTTCCCCACTCTTCGCCACCGTCCTCATCATCACCTGCAGACTGCTTACATGAATCCGCTATCGTAGCAGACTGGCATCAGCCGGCAAAGCCTTTCTCTTTTTTTGGCACACATTCCCCACACTGCCGGAGGCGGGTCCTCTCTCTCTATCCACGTTTTGGCAACGCGCACTACATACTTCTAACGAGTGCTTGATACTTTTAACGAGTGCTTGATACTTTTAATGAGTGCTTGATAGCTTTAATGAGTGCTTGATACTTCTAACGAGTGCTTGATACTTCTAACGAGTGCTTGATACTTCTAACGAGTGCTTGATACTTTTAACGAGTGCTTGATACTTCTAACGAGTGCTTGATACTTTTAATAAGTGCTTGATACTTTTAATGAGTGCTTGATAGCTTAAACGAGTGCTTGATACTTTTAATGAGTGCTTGATACTTGCATGATACTTTTAACAAGTGCTTGATACTTTTAACGAGTGCTTGATAGCTTAAACGAGTGCTTGATACTTTTAATAAGTGCTTGATACTTTTAACGAGTGCTTGATACTTTTAACGAGTGCTTGATACTTTTAACGAGTGCTTGATACTTTTAGTAAGTGCTTGATACTTTTAACGAGTGCTTGATACTTTTAATGAGTGCTTGATACTTTTAACGAGTGCTTGATAGCTTTAACGAGTGCTTGATATTTTTAACGAGTGCTTGATACTTTTAACGAGTGCTTGATACTTTTAACGAGTGCTTGATACTTTTAATGAGTGGTTGATACTTTTAATGAGTGGTTGATACTTTTAACGACTGCTTGGTACATTTAATGAGTGCTTGATAGCTTTGAGTGCTTGATACAATTAATGAGTGCTTGATACTTTTAACGAGTGCTTGATACTTTTAATGAGTGCTTGATACTTTTAACGAGTGCTTGATACTTTTAATGAGTGCTTGATACTTTTAACGAGTGCTTGATAGCTTTAACGAGTGCTTGATATTTTTAACGAGTGCTTGATACTTTTAATGAGTGCTTGATACTTTTAACGAGTGCTTGATAGCTTTAACGAGTGCTTGATACTTTTAATGAGTGGTTGATACTTTTAACGACTGCTTGGTACATTTAATGAGTGCTTGATAGCTTTGAGTGCTTGATACAATTAATGAGTGCTTGATACTTTTAACGAGTGCTTGATACTTTTAATGAGTGCTTGATACTTTTAACGAGTGCTTGATACTTTTAATGAGTGCTTGATACTTTTAACGAGTGCTTGATACTTTTAACGAGTGCTTGATAGCTTTAACGAGTGCTTGATACTTTTAACGAGTGCTTGATACTTTTAACGAGTGCTTGATACTTTTAGTAAGTGCTTGATACTTTTAACGAGTGCTTGATACTTTTAATGAGTGCTTGATACTTTTAACGAGTGCTTGATATTTTTAACGAGTGCTTGATACTTTTAACGAGTGCTTGATACTTTTAACGAGTGCTTGATACTTTTAGTAAGTGCTTGATACTTTTAACGAGTGCTTGATACTTTTAATGAGTGCTTGATACCTCTAACGAGTGCTTGATACTTTTAATGAGTGCTTGATACTTTTAATGAGTGCTTGATACTTTTAACGAGTGCTTGATAGCTTTAACGAGTGCTTGATACTTTTATTGAGTGCTTGATACTTTTAGTAAGTGCTTGATACTTTTAATGAGTGCTTGATACTTTTAATGAGTGATTGATACTTTTAACGAGTGCTTGATAGCTTTAACGAGTGCTTGATACTTTTAATGAGTGCCTGATACCTCTAACGAGTGCTTGATACTTTTAATGAGTGCTTGATACTTTTAATGAGTGCTTGATACTTTTAACGAGTGCTTGATAGCTTTAACGAGTGCTTGATACTTTTATTGAGTGCTTGATACTTTTAGTAAGTGCTTGATACTTTTAATGAGTGCTTGATACTTTTAATGAGTGCTTGATACTTTTAACGAGTGCTTGATAGCTTTAACGAGTGCTTGATACTTTTATTGAGTGCTTGATACTTTTAGTAAGTGCTTGATACTTTTAATGAGTGCTTGATACTTTTAATGAGTGCTTGATAGCTTTAATGAGTGCTTGATACTTTTAATGAGTGCTTGATACTTTTAACAAGTGCTTGATACTTTTAACAAGTGCTTGATACTTTTAGCGAGTGCTTGATAGCTTTAATGAGTGCTTGATACTTTTAACGAGTGCTTGATACTTTTAACGAGTGTTTGACACTTTTAATGAGTGCTTGATATTTTTAACGAGTGCTTGATACTTTTAACGAGTGCTTGATACTTTTAGTAAGTGCTTGATATTTTTAATGAGTGCTTGATACTTTTAACGAGTGCTTGATACTTTTAATGAGTACTTGATACTTTTAGTAAGTGCTTGATACTTTTAACGAGTGCTTGATACTTTTAACGAGTGCTTGATACTTTTAATTAATGCTTGATAGCTTTAACGAGTGCTTGATACTTTCAGTTGTGACGGCAACTGCTACCTGCTTTTACAGATTGCACTAGCCATGTGGCTGCAGCTAAGATCCATCCATCCATTATCTGAACTGCTTCTCCTGCTCTCAGGGTCGAGGTGATGCTGGAGTCTATCCCAGCAGTCATTGGATGCCAGGCGGGGAGACACCCTGAACAGGCTGCCAGGCCATCACATGGGGCCAACACACACACACACACACACACACACACACACACACACACACCTAGGGACAATGTAGTACGGGCGATTCACCTGACCTACATGTCTTTGGACTGTGGGAGGAAACCGCAGCACCCGGAGGGAGGGAACCCACGCAGACACGGGGAGAACACGCCAACTCCACACAGAGGACGACCCGGGACGACCCCCAAGGTTGGACTACCCCGGGGCTCGAACCCAGGACCTTCTTGCCATGAGGTGACCGTGCTAACCACTGCGCCACCGTCGTCAAAACAGCCGCTTTTTCAACGGGGTCACATAAAAGTAGCCGTTTAATCAATGTTGTCGTGGTCCAGCCCGACACTAGGTTTTAAGCTAGTCTTGTTTAATCTACTGTCATGCTGATGGAGCATGAACTAACGTGCACTCCCACATGTACGCGTGCACGCACACACACTGTAATGCCGCTCTGACTGCTGTTTAATCCGGTGTCAACCTGATGAAACACAGGTTCACAGACCTTTCTCTGCAAAACTAATGACAAATCAGCGCACACACACACACACACACACACACAAGCACTCTTCATATTAAGATTCTCGACAGGTAGGCGCCCAGTGGCTAAATGCAGTTTCTCTGTCCTGACTTGAGTCTTTACGGTTTTTCTTGGTGGTAGCGGTAAATATCTCATCTGCAAATAAAGACGTCCAGTAATTCAACAAGTGGAGGGATAAATCTCCGCCCCTGAAGGCAGCAACACTGGGCAGCATACGAGGACCAGCCCCGTTTCTCTGGAGTTTCTGGACTATGTCATTTACATTTTAGGCTTTTAGCTGACACCGTTTTCCAGAGTGATGCGCCGCGCTTCCTGTTCCTGTCACTTTAATTTCCTGTCAAATCGAAGCGGAAATAGCTGAACAAAATTCAATAGCACCAAAAGAACAAGCAACAGCAATACTGCACGGGGGCACAGTTGGTTCGCGCTGTTGTAACCTGGGTTTGAGCCCCGTCTCTCCGTATGGGGCCAGCGTGACCTCTCCATGTTTATGTTGGTTCCCTCTGTAAACCCCGCCCTCCTCCCACCGTCCAAACACCCCAATGGCCAATTAGTGAGAGACTCTTAATTGCCTCACAGTAGCAGTGGTGTGAGTCCAGTGGAGACCGGTGACCTGTCCAGCTCTTCTCCCTTCCTTCGAGGAATTAATGAACAAGTGAAATACAAACGATAGCGAAGCATGGGAGGTCGGACGGAGAGTCGGCGGCCCGTCAGCGTTACGACCACGTCAAGACAGAAGTGGTGGGGTCCTTACGCCCATCTCTGCACGTTTTTCCATATCAGGTTCGTCGTGCTGTGCTTTGATTTGGGCCAGCCTCAGATCTGATCCCATGAGCGTTAGAACTGGAGGTTTTTATGCTTTGTTTTGAATATCTGGACCCAGGGTTGGAGCTATAATCTGAGTTTTGGGGGGGATCTCTAAAATAACCAACACCAGGTGCAGAGATACACAGATGAATAATAGCCTGACGGGTGTGCTTAGAGAGAGGGGGGGGGGTAGAGAGGTGGAGAATTTTGGATTTAAAACAAGTCTTTATTTAACAAGAAAGACTTTAAGCTGGCGTCTTTTTAACAATACGAACAGAGTCACTCAGTCACATTAACCTGTCCAATAAAAAATTCAATTTCCATCACAGAACCCATTCACATACCAAGAGAGATGGAGAGAGAGAGAGAGAGAGAGAGAGAGAGAGAGAGAGAGAGAGAGAGAGAGAGAGAGAGCGAGCAAGCGAGGAGAGATGGAGCAAGGTAGCAAAAGAGAGTGAGAGAGAGGAGAGATGGAGAGACGTAGAGAAAGAGAGCAAGAAGGAAAGACGGAGAGAGGCAGAGAAAGCAAGAGCGAGAGAGGAGATGGAGAGAGGTAGAGAAAGACAGCGAGAGAGGAAAGATGGAGAGAGGTAGAGAAAGACAGCGAGAGAGGAGAGATGGAGAGGGGTAGAGAAAGATAGCAAGAAGGAAAGATGGAGAGAGGTAGAGAAAGAGAGACAGTGAGAGAGCAAGAAGGAGAGATGGGAGCAGTAGAGAAAGCGAGAGCGAGGGAGGAGATGGAGAGAGGTAGAGAAAGAGAGCAAGAAGGAAAGACGGAGAGAGGTAGAGAAAGCGAGAGTGAGAGATGGAGAGAGGTAGAGAAAGAGAGCAAGAAGGAAATATGGCGAGAGGTAGAGAAAGTGAGAGCGAGAGATGGAGAGAGGTAGAGAAAGAGAGAGCGAGAGAGATGGAGAGAGGTAGAGAAAGACAGCAAGAAGGAAATATGGAGAGAGGTAGAGAAAGACAGCAAGAAGGAAAGATGGAGAGAGGTAGAGAAAGACAGCAAGAAGGAAAGATGGAGAGAGGTAGAGAAAGACAGCAAGAAGGAAAGATGGAGAGAGGTAGAGAAAGACAGCAAGAAGGAAAGATGGAGAGAGGTAGAGAAAGAGACAGTGAGAGAGCAAGAAGGAGAGATGGGAGCGGTAGAGAAAGAGAGAGCGAGAGAGAGCGAGAGAGAGAGAGAGAGAGAGAGAGAGAGAGAGAGAGAGAGAGAGAGAGAGAGAGAGAGTGGGAGAGATGAGCTCTAAATTTCTGGACTCATATTAAAACAAGTGAAGCCCTGTGCTGTCAGGAGTTAACCCCCTCGCCTACTTGACCTGAGGCCAGCGAACCGTCAACCACCGAGGTCATTACACCAACGACCACCTCGGCTTCAGCACACATGCGCTTGGAAAATTAAACCCAACCGGAGCATGATGAAAGAAAAAGAAAAAAAAACAGAGACAACTGGACAGAGCTGATAAAATCCCGGAACAAAACGGAAACATACGCAGCTCTGAACAGACAGCAGACCGTGGCGACCTGCCTGCCCAGTGTCTGGTGGAAAGCTGAGGAGGACAAAGCCGGGCAGTGGAGGAAGCTGCACAGAGAGGAGAGGATGAGTCCTTACTGTGACCAGGGGACAGCAGAGACAGACCTGCACTTCCTAACTCACTGCAACCCATATCAACGTCTTAGAGAGCAATATTTTGCAAGAACAATACAAATATTCCCAGAGTTCCTCTAGCTAAGTGACTCGGGGAGACGTCCGGTCTCCTGCCAGGAGCTCTGCAGCTCTGTGAGCATGGCAAAACATTCATGTTTATTAATCAATAATTCATTTAATAATGGGGTGGCATCCAGTGCTTTACCTGTGTCCCCGTCCATAGGGTCAGTGGTTGTGTGGATTGTCAAGACCATACCGGATCGGTCAAGGCCAGCATTAACAATGGCCAGCAGTGGTGCTGTGCCCTCACAGGGTCCTGATGGAAACTGTAGAATCCGCCGTGGCGACCCCCTGAGAAACATGTAAAAAAGCTGAAAGAAGAAGTAATTATTAATTCATTTGTTACATGTTTAGATCTTTATCATTATTACCGACCTTCCATAGCCCATATTGCTCTCCATGCCCTTTTTTATTGTATTTATGGGTATTATGATTGTATAGTTTGTGTTAATATGCTTTGGCAACATTATATTGTATCCAGTCATGCCAATAAATCCACTTGAATTGAACTGAGAGAGAGTGGGGGGTGGGGGGTGGGGGGACTGCTCATTATGTGGTCCAACACACAGCAGTCCACTGCGTCAGTAGGTTGCAACAACCTGAAACTGTCTGAGACGTCTGTGATGCTGCTACAACAAAGTTTCTAGAAACCTGAAATATGCCAAGCCGGACCCGGGTCAGGTCAGGAGGAAGTGACTCACTGCACACAGCAAACATCCATACCCATTGTTCTGAAACGACAGCTAAGGGACAGTCACAGATCTGGGCCAAAAATGTTGGGGTTTTTTTTGTTGCTATTTTTCTATAGATACATAAAGCTTAAACAGAGAAGGGAAAAAATACATACAATAGGCTGGTAAAAAGCAAAAGCCATTCATTCTCTTAACGTCATGCGGATAAAATAGACTGGGGTGGTCTGTTTTCAGCAGGCTGCAGTCTGAATACGACGGTCTCTAATTAACACTCGTTACATTGAGGAATACGTCACCTGTGACAGTAGAGATGGTTGTTATAACGTGTCAGATGAGTTGACTCGTGTCAGATGAGTTGACTCCACCTCTTTCATGGCGGCTCGGCTCCCACAGCCCGTCTGCCCCCAAACAGGTTCACTGCCTGCCCACATGAGAACTCAGACCTGTGATGTAATCACAGGACGACCAAGGCCGTCAATATGGCGGTTTTGGATTTTCGAAGTATAATAACTTTGTGTGTGTGTGTGTGGGGGGGGGGGTACAGACCTGCCGCTCCCCGAAAGCTCCTAAAATTGCATATATTCAAATTAAAACGAGTTTTAGATCAACTGCACAAAGCAGTTGTGATCTAACTAATACGACCACGAACACGGTTCCGTCAAAATGACGGCGCATAATTTGCGCGTCACCGTGCACGTCACGTCACTATGTATGACGTGTGTTGGCCGCGTCATTTCCTTCGCAACGTTCTCTCTTTTTTATTTATTTGTTTTTGAATTAAATACAAGGAAATATGCAACAAAAAAAGAAGACAGGGAATAAATGTACAAAAAGATAGATAGAGTTCAGACAATGGTGGAAGGGTGGTAATAATGCCGCATCAAATTCAAACACACGAAATAAAAAAGAAACATTAGGTAAACAGATTGGAGAGCACCAAGGAGCAGGTTAAGAGAAGTTAAAAAAAAGCAAGGACCGAGCTATAGAAGCACCACTTTTTCTTTTTTTTTTTTTTGCTTTTCTATTCGTTTTTTCCAAATATTTCAATGATTTGAAGTAATTTACAAATGTATATAAAAACATGGTAAAAGAGGGAGGGCTGCCTTTCCACTTACAAGTATGTAAATTATATCTACCCAAAGAATCGCAAGATTAACAGTGTAACTGGTTATTTTCTTGCTCGGTGTGGGATTCGATACGCTATTAGCGACGTCGCCTTGTGGTGCAGTACACCTCGTATCGAATCCCGCACCGGGCAAGAAAATAACCGGTTACATTACTTGTAAAGAAATATTAAATGTGTTTACTGTACAAACCTTAGAATCCCCTTCATATTTTAGACCCTGTGGGCGCTTTCTGGACCTTCCCATGCCCTTCTGCAGCTGAGCCGTCACTCCAAGTATCCAAAACCCGACTGCAATCCCGCATCACTATCTGTCGCTATATCCACACCGGGGAGGGGTCGAGCTCTGGGTGACGGATCGAGACCGGCGGGCGAGTCTCTCGAACGAGCGCGGCTCGGTTGGCTGTGAACCACGTGACATCGCGGGACTCATCGGAAAGAAAGGCACGTAAAATGACCACGAAAACAGCTTCTGGGGGGGGGGGTCTCACACGTGCAAGTCCAACTCTATGAGTGATCAACTTTTATATCATCGTGCACGTTTTTCATACACCTTTTTGTTTGTGGACGCGCACGTCGTAAACGCTGTTGGTGCATCCTTCAGTCCACAAAGTAACAGCTTTCATCCGGGCAACGTGTAGGACCGCGGAGTGTTTTTATTTGGCTTTATTTCCTCCGCTGATGAAATAGGTCGCTTGCCAGCCTTCACTCGATTTAATCTGCAGTTCCGAGTTGTTATTTATTTCTGAACCATTTTAAGACTTTTAGTACTAGCATGTTACATTTTTTACAGTGTGATCGTCACATTTATTAAAGTACTTCTTTAGTCTTTTAGTGACACTTTTTAATGACTTTTCATTGACAAACCCTTGTTTATTGAAGACTGCTTAAAACAACACAGCAACAAATGAAAGAGAACATTAATATTCCAGTCATGGTTATCATCAGTGAAGACAGGTTTAGACTGTTTTTGGTAACTCTTTAGTATGGGGAACGTAGTCACCATTAATTAGGTGCTTATTAGCATGCACATTAGCAACATATTGGCTCTTAATTGGTCATTATTACGTACTCATTAATGCCTTATTCTGCATGGCCTTATTATACAACCAGTAAGCCATTAACTATGAGTTTTCCCTCTATAACCTCAGAATTATTGCTTATTAGTAGTACCATCTCAATATGCTTTGCTTAGTATGGACTTTATAAGGTGGTAGTACCACAAGAAGAGTTATTCTCCCTTACTAACACTTAATGAATATGCTCTGTTTTTACATAACAAAACACAAAACTACAAGTGTTCATAGTGTTAAATTACTGTAAATTAAGTTTTTGTTACTTAGAATATGTTCCCCATACTAAAGTGACATCTTGATCATTACTAATTCACTAGTAATTAAGTTTTTTTATGTTCCCCATACTAAAGTGTTACCCTGTTTTTATTTGCAATTGTCTCAGCTGCATTAAAACCGAAAATTACTTCACAGACCTGAACGTCTCAAGCACACCTGACACGGAGTAAGAAGGTCAAAAAAATCATTTTATGGAAGGTCCAAGTATTCAGGCTGTCGAGGAACCTCACAGTCTGAGGAATGAAACTGTTGCATAGTCTGGTGGAGGCAGCACAGATGCTCCGGTATCTCCTGCCAGAGGGTAGGAGGGTGAATTGGATGTGGGAAGGGTGGGTGGGAAGGGTGGGTGGGGTCCCTCACAGTGCTGTGAGCCTTCCGGGTGCACCGTGCATCATAGACGGCCTGGATGGATGGGAGAGCAGTTCCTATGATCTTTCCATCTGTCTTCACTATCCGCTGTAGCGATCTGCAGTCGGAGGCCTTGCAGCTCCCATGCCAGACGGCGATACAGCTGGTCAGAATGCTCTCTATGGTGCCTCTGTAGAATGTGATGAGGATGGGTGGGGTGGGATGGGGGGGGGGACTCGCCTTCTTCAGACGGAAGTGAAGATGCTGGGCCTTCTTGGAGAGCGCAGTGACATGTCAGGACCAGTAGAGATCCTCTGTGATGTGAACTCCCAGGAACTTAACACTGCCGACTCTCTCCGAGTCCATACCATTGATGGTCAGAGGGGTGTGCTGGGCTCTGGTCTTTCTAAAGTCAATAATAACCTTCCTAGTTTTTTCAATATTTAGGGAGAGGTTGTTGTTTTTGTACCTCGCAGCCGGTTGACCTACCTCCGCTCTGTACGATGATTCATTGTTGTTGCTGATGTGACCTACCACTGTAGTATCATCAGCAAACTTTATAATGAGGTTGGGGGAGGATGATGCTGTGCTGTCGTGACTCAGCAGGGTGAACAAGAGCGGACTGAGCACACAGCCCTGTGGAGCGCCGGTGCTCAGTGTGATGGTCCTGGAGGTGATCTAGCCAATTTGCACTGACTGTGACCTCCCCACGAGGAAGTCCAACAACACCCAGTTGTGGAGGGAGGTGTAAAGGCCCAGCTGGCTCATCTTTCTGATCAGCTGCTGTGGTATGATTGTGTTAAAAGCTGATCTGAAGTCAGTGAACATCCTCACATAGCTGTTCTTTCTCTCCAGGTGGGACAGGGCTGGGTGAAGAGCAGAGGTTATGGCATCTTCTGTGGAGCGGTTAGCGCGGTATGCAAACTGGAGAGGGTCCAGTGTGGAAGGGAGGCTGGACTTGATGGGCTTCATGACCAGCCTTTTAAAGCACTTCATGATGATGGCAGTCAGTGCAATGGGGCGGTAGTCATTGTGGCAGGACACAGGGGACTTCTTTGGCACTCGTATTATAGTGGTAGACTTGAAACGTGGGGATGACTGCCTGGGACAGTGAGATGTTGAAGATGTCAGCAAGGACATCTGCCAGCCGCTCAGCACAGTCCCTGATGGCTCGGCCTGGGATTCTGTCTGGACCCGCAGCTTTGTGTGGGTTCACTCTGGAGAGGGTCTTTCTCATGTCATCTGTGGTCACCTGCAGTACCTGCTCATCCATCAGGGATGTAGTCTTCACCACCAGCACGCTGTTTTACATTTCATGTTTTATAGGCCTCGTGATGTTTGGTAGATCAGCGATACGTGTTTTCCGTTTTGTTTTTCAGGTAATAGTTTCACTTCTTCTACTTCGCTATTCAAGTCGACCGTGTCTCTGTGAAGGCTGAATTGTTTAAAAATAGTATTAAAGTTGTTAAAATGTTAATTTTGGTGTCAGCTGTTTCTAGACAGACATACTAACATATGCAGTGCATTAATATCTCAGTTGAGTGTTTATCCTGACAGAATATGGAGTTTAAAAACCGGCGGTCATGTTGAGCACCCATGGTCGTTTTAGGTAGGAGTGAAATCCCGGTCGTTCTAGTCAGACCAGCCACGGACGCCGTCGATGCTGGAAAACCTTTGGACAAAAGGTAACGGGAACAACTCGGCGTCGGTCTTTTGGGTCGTCACCATGGGAAACAGAAAAAGAAAAATAGAGCCACACATGAAGTCAATGCGTCTTTATATGCTTAGATTTATTGAGCCATTCTGCGTAGTGTTTGGGTCTTTCATGATCTCATGAAGCCCTTTTCAAAAGATCAACACAGACTCGTATCCGACACACACTGGATTCGTGCTGCGTTCATAAGGCCATAAGCTGTGATAGGAAGGCAGGGAGGTTTCCCTCTGCCGTCAGGTAAACACTGATAAAAGAGAAGGCCGACCCAGGTTCAATCCCATTAACATTTACTCATTTTCCCCGAACGAGCTCCGTGTCAAAGTGAGAAACAGCTGAGGGTCCTTTGGTTGATAAAAGGAAGTGAGAATCACAATGTCACCCTCACTTCACTCAAGGTGCTTCAGTAATGTAGTTATTTAAAACGCTGATTTGAGATACTTTATCGATCCCTGTGGGTCGGTTCTTTCTCTGCATTTAACCCCTCCTAGCTGTGTAGCTTGGAGCAGTGGGCAGCTGCCGTGCAGCACGCAGGGACCAACTCCAGTCCATCTCGCCACGCCAGGGTCAGGGGCACAGACGGGAGTATTAACCAGTGGTGGCTGGCCAGTACAGGGCGCTGGGGCGCCGCCCCCTTTAAATATCAAGAGATTAAAATCTACTGAAACATGTTCAATATAATTTAGCTGTATAATGCAAATAATCCTGAAATAAAAATGTTTTTCAGTCTGCGAGCGCCTGTCAGCAGCCATTAAATATTGGTTCCACGTGGTATTTGGTTGATTTCTGTCTGAATGCATATACTTCCTGGGTGAGGGGCGTCCAGACCTTACGTAAGCCCTCAAACCTCTGGCGAGCAGGTGACCTGAGGCTGCTGTCTGATTGGTTTCTTCAGATGTTCCAGGGGGCGCAGTTCTGTGCGCCACAGTCACCCCCACTTTTATTGGCAGCGAATTGGTATTGTTTTTGATCTAATGTGATTGGGCAGTTCTTGTGGCTGTCAATCATGTTCACACCCACCACGACACCTCGTCTCGACTGTCAATCATCCACCCTCTACGAACCCTGATGAAATCTATAGGCTACATTGTCCTTAGTACCTCTGTGACTGCGTGGACATTAAAGCAGCTGTCAGGTGTGCTGCGCCAAGGTAAATTGCGCCCCCCCCCAAACATTTTTAGCACTAGCCGCCACTGGTATTAACCATAACATGTGTGCCTTTTTGATGGTGGGGGAAACCGGAGCACCTGGAGAAACCCCGCGAACATGCAAACTCCACACAGAGGACGACCTGGGATGACCCCCAAGGTTGGACAACCCTGGGGTTCGAACCCAGGACCTTCTTGCTGTGAGGCGACAGCGCTGAGCACCGTGCCATGACTGTATTTGGTCAAACTTGCTAAACAATTAGCAAAATGTTGCACCTAATCAAACATCATGTGACTACATACAATTTGACTGGCCATGTAAATTTTAGGCAAAAATCACAAAAAAGTTCATCAAAATTCAATACAGTATGTCCTGTCACAAATTTTCCTTTACAGAATTAAATCAGATATCATATTAAAACATAATTCCAGTCATCTGAATGAAAACTGCTTAGCGTTGGGCTAAACTCTGCAGACAAACTCACGTTTGATTTGATTCAAAATAAGATAAATGTAGTAAAACCTCGTACAACCAAAACGTGCATAGGTAAACTGTGAAGGAAATCCTGCACGCTGTTCTGTTCCCATGATGCAACAGTTCGCCTCCTTCCAAAACCAACAAAATGTTCCTCACGTTTTTACAGACCAATACGAAAATCCCCTGAGCGAAGACACAGCGGACGGCTCCACTACCGTTTAAAAAGGAAGTGAAGACTTCTGTCCCGGGCTGCCGCCGTACCGAGCACTGGCCACCGCCGTGACAAAGACCAGCGACGTGTTCAGAAAATGTGGACACACAATTCCCCGTGTAAAAGTAACGGCATCGTTTTAAGTGCACTTAAGATTCATATTCCTCATAGTGTCGTGAAAAATATTGTTTCCCATCTACCGTTTCCCAGTTCTCCCCGCTGAATAAAATACACCGCTGGATAAAAATGACCCCGATCCACCCACCCACCCATTCATCCATGATCCAAACCGCTTATCCTGCTATCAGGGTCGCGGGGATGCTGGAGCCTATCCCAGCAGTCACTGGGCGGCAGGCGGGGAGACACCCTAGACAGGCCGCCAGGCCATCATGGGGCCCTAAACCTAAATAGCCACTACTAAAATAAAAAAGCAATTAAAAGGATTCTCGCCCAAAATCAGGACTTGTGCAATAATGTTCCCATTAATCAAACAGTTTGGCCAAAAAGCATTTATCCAGATGTATTCTGTGCTGGGTGAGAGCCAACCACGGATGCAGTGACTTGGAGCCAGCGTGCAGCCATCACCCTGACAACGGGTCGATCTCTCGGTGGGAAATATTGCAGAAAAACAAGAAAACATACAGGCTCAATTTGGCCATCAAGAAAAAAAATATTGGATTATGTAAAATTACTCGACTGGAAAACTAGGCAAACTTGGGGGTGGGGTGGGGTGGGGTGGTGGGGCAGCCCATGAAAAATGGAGTTTGCCTTCTGCTAAAAACTTACTTGTCTCAATCAGGCCCACCTGAATAAAATGTTATTACACCTCATTTATCTTTTGTGTTGACAAAAAAAAAAAATCACTGACACAATTCATACTCATACAGCACGATGACCGAGGATCACATACCTGACAACAGCCATGCGGATTCAAACACATCACACACGACACTTACAAAATGACCCCCATCCCCCCTGTTAAATATATGTAGGAATGAACACAGTACAGGAATAATACGGAGGAGTGTCAGAATGCTGCCTGGAATGCTACTGCTGTGTGTGTGTGTGTGTGTGTGTGTCTGTGTGTGTGTGTGTGTGTGTGTGTGTGTGTGTGTGTGTGTGTGTGTGTGCGTGCGTGTCGACGTCAGTCTCCCGTCTCCTGTCTGTAGTGCATGACGTAGTAGTCGTGGACGTACATTAGCACAGCAAAAGGTTGACCGATGATGAGCGACATCCAAACCGCCGCGTTGCCGTAGTTACCGCGCAGAAAGCGGCCGACGAACCAGGCCAGCGGGAGCTGTTGGGCAAAAAGAACAAACGACAGGACAGATGGACTTCTTACGATAAGGAGGCGAGGCCTCTGTAAGTGCAGTATTTGTAAAATGCTTGCGTAATGTGTTGTGTTGTGTTGTGACGTCCCACCGACAACACAGGTGAGGTCACACACAGACAGAATGTCAGTAGCGTTTATAAATTCCTGAAAAGTTGAGTCTCTCGGATAAATTGCCAACGCAATTTAGGGAGAAACCAGAAAAAGAACCTCACAATATTAACTTATTTTTTTCTATAATTTTGTTGGCAAATATTACATTTTACCACAAATGACCAAGATAACGACGCTGATTATGGCACATGAGCAAACAAGGAAATCCCATCCAGCCATCATCCGAACCGCTTATCCTGCAATCAGAGTCGCGGGGATGCTGGAGCCTATCCCAGCAGTCACTGGGTGGCAGGCGGGAGACACCCTGGACAGGCCATCACACACACACACACACACACACACACACACACACACACACACACACACACACACTTTCACACCTAGGGGTAATTTAGTGCGACCGAGTCACCTGACCTACATGTCTTTGGACTGTGGGGGGAAACCGGAGCCCCCGGAGGAAACCCACGCAGACACGGGGAGAACATGCAAACTCCACACAGAGGACGACCCGGGACGACCCCCAAGGTTGGACTACCCCGGGGCTCGAACCCAGGACCTTCTTGCTGTGAGGCGACCGCGATAACCACCGCGCCACCGTGCCGCCTAACAAGTAAATTACAGTTTGCAAATTCACAAAAGAGGTTTTCACATTTATTCATGAAAAGCGATTTAACCCGCCAAACAAACAAGCAAACAAATAGATAAAAATACAGGTTTTGTGTGGGGACACGGGTGGTGTGGCGTGATGCATGCTAGCTCGGTCTCACCTGAGCCATCATGCCCATGAAGGCCCACAGTCTGAACATCCTCAGAGGAACGCTCACCAGGTACTGAAACAACACAACAGACCAGTTAGCCAACAACACAACACCGTTATTCTCTATTCTGGGTTGTATCAGTATCACAATACCACAACATCCACAAATGACACACAGAGCGAGACAGGACGACAGTACTACGCTGCTGTTCATCTCATCTGAAGTTGGACATTAAGCTTTTCTACTGTTGCGCTAATATGTTAGTTGAAGTGAGTGGTGGATAAAAACTGAAACACTGACCGAATCCCAAAATTGTAAAATTTAAACATTGTGATGACATCACTGGGAAACACTGGGATGACATCACTGGGAAACACTAAGTCATCACCAGTTAGCAAGCCGAGACTGCGTCCGTGTACATTTTTTATTCTCACTGATATTTTTTGCTTAGAAATCAGTGAAATACGAGGTGCCATGATTAAAGGAGACCGCCGGTTCATTTAGGCTTACTTCCTGTTTCTGAGAATGGCGTGTGTGTGATGAATGATGTGATCCAGTGGCGGCTGGCCAGTACAGGGCGCTGGGGCGCCGCCCCCCCCCCCCCCTTCAAATATCAAGAGATGATAAATCTACCCTCAAACTTTTGGCGAGCAGGTGACCTGAGGCTGCTGTGTGATTGGTTTCTTCAGATTTTCCAGGGGGCGCAGTTCTGTGCACCCCAGATACTCCAGCTTTTATTGGCAGCGAATTGGTATTGTTTTAATGCTTTTGATCTAATGTGATTGGACAATTCTCGTGCTTGTCAATCATGTTCACACCCACCACGGCGCCTCGTCTCGACTGTTGATCATCCACCATCTACGAACCCTGATATTGCCCCCCCCCAATTTTTTAGCACCGGCCGCCACTGGATGTGATCCAACTTTTCTTTGGATTCCCCCCCCCCTTTGTATCCAGCCAATTACCCCACTCTTCCGAGCCATCCCGGTCACTGCTCCACCCCCTCTGCCGATCCGGGGAGGGCTGCAGACTACCACATGCCTCCTCCTGCACACGTGGAGTTGCCAGCCGGTTCTTTTCACCTGACAGTGAGGAGTTTCACTAGGGGGACGTAGCACGTGGGAGGATCACGCTATTCCCCCCAGTTCCCCCTCCCCCCCGAACAGGCGCCCCAACCGACCAGAGGAGGTGCTAGTGCAGTGACCAGGACACATACCCATATCCGGCTTCCCACCCGCAGACACGGCCAATTGTGTCTGTAGGGACGCCCAACCAAGCTGGAGGTAACACGGGGATTCGAACCGGTGATCCCCGTGTTGGCAGGCAACGGAATAGACCGCAACGCCACTCGGACGCCCCGTGATCCATCCTTTCTAAAACAGCAAATCATGATGATCTAAGTGTGTAGAATATTAAAATCACCACTTCCACTGAAAATCAACTCAACAGGGGACTCCAGGTAAGAGCTGTGCTCCCTTTTTTCCATGTTAGTGGATAAATCCATGGAAGTTATGAGACTGAGGAAGGCACAAAACGGAGTAAACAGGGATGGCCAATTAGGAATTCTTTAGGAATGTTAGAGAGTGAATTTAGTTTGTAAAAATTTGAGACTTTGAACGTGGATTCAGAATCTGATATGAGGTGGCGACCCGAAGTGCACTGACTCCCCAGGTTGGACATGGTCAGAGGAAGTGGTACCAGGCCTCTCACCTCATGGAAGAAGGCAGACAGGAAGAAGACGGCCGACTGGCTGGCCATCTTACCGAAGCCCCTCCTCAGCAGCGGCTTGTAGAAGTGGCTTCATGACGGATGATCGGATGGAAGGAGGGAGACAAACGAAGAGAAAAAAAAAATCTCGTCACTAATGAGAGCTGTAGATTCTGGAGGTGCGTCAGTCCCGCTTATCCTCGTCTAGGGTGACGTCTCTGACTCCATCCCTCCCTCACTCATTAACTCAGTGAGTTAATCAACTAAAAGTCATTAACCTCATTAACAGCTACTCCACAAATGCTCCAAATTAAAACCTCGTTTGGCGCTCCTGACATGTGAGGGGATGAAGGAGTCACTGCGGGCGGGCGGTTGAAGTGTTACTCGTTTATCCGAAGACGAGACAGGGCGGTCGGTACACACCGCGTCAGCATCTCCAGTCAGACACAAGAGAAGGCTGTTTACCACCTGACTATCCTGGGGCAATGGAGTTTTCTGAATAAGCCGAGCAGGATTTCCAACCCCGCCTGCTAATAAGTATAAAATAGATCCTACTGCTCTCCTCCAGTGTGTTACTCAAGCTTGTTTGTACAGCCCAAAACCACAAAGTAGTCCCGCTCGGCTTTACAATCAGTGCAGTTTATGACACCTCCTATCCTTGGATCCTTGACTCGGACGAGGAGAAACTCCACGAGAAAAACGTTTATCGGGGGGGGGGGGGGGGGGGGGGCTCAGGAGGAGTACCAGAGGAGGGATCCCTCGTCCAGCACAGACAGACACGCAATAGGCGTCGGATGCTCAGAGACAAAAGAGTAGCAGAATTACAATGTACGGGGCGTCTGGGTGGCGTGGCGGTCTATTCCGTTGCCTGCCAACACAGGGCTCGCTGGTTCGAATCCCCGTGTTACCTCCGGCTTGGTCGGGCGCCCCTACAGACACAATTGGCCGTGTCTGTGGGTGGGAAGCCGGATGTGGGTATGTGTCCTGGTCACTGCACTAGCGCCTCCTCTGGTCGGTTGGGGTGCCTATTCGGGGGGGGGGGGGGAACTGGGGAGAATAGCGTGATCCTCCCACGCGCTACGTCCCCCTGGCGAAACT